>NC_069144.1:21207952-21444375 GCF_943734635.1 Anopheles cruzii
CTCAAGTGTGTCCTCGAGCGCGTTCGGAGCCCCGAGAAGAGTCGATCTTCCTTTGCACTCTCTTACCCTCCTTGTCTCGGTGCCGCTCGCTCGCTCGCTCGCCGAAGGGAGGAAAGTTAAATATCTTTCTCGCGGAAAAACACGTAAAAAAATTAATTAACTTTAGCTAATTAAACATTGTGTGGAACACAGTGTCCGAGGGTGGCGCCCGGAGGTTTGTGTGGGTGACGGCCGGAAGTGAGCCGGAGCGGCGAGGACGCCTTTCCGCGGGTTTTTATTTTATTTCGTGCAACTCCGCTGGGTGCGCCATGACGCCACGGGTTGCAGTCTGTCTGTCAGCTGCTGGGCTGAGCTTCGCCTTTATTTGGGCGGAAGTGTATTAGTAACAGTAGTAGTGGTAGTGGCACGGTAGTGTGGACCACGACAATGGATACGCACCCCGGGTACCGCATATGGCCGGATTTTAGAGATCGTTTCCAAATCGTTTGGGTTTTGAGTTCAAACGGAATAGAAGAATGCTGGAGTCTTTGAAGAAAGCTTCGTAAGCACGTTAAAAGAAGAAAAAAATTGAGAAAAGCAAAAAAACAGAAGAATGCTAGGAAGAATGCTCCTGAAGAGTAGTAATAAAATTCAAAATGATAAGAGAGAACTGTTAAGAAAAGAAAAAAACGAAAAGGCAAACGACAATGAGAATGATCCTAGTAAATAATACGAACGAATAGTTTCTGGTTAGTCAAAACATGGAGAAATTTTCAAACCCTTAAAATGCAGTTAAAGCCAAATGTAAAAATCGTCATTGAAATTGAATGAATCGATACAGTAACAAAACCATCCAATTGTGATCGAATAAATGCGAAATATAAAGGAATAAAAGAAGTCAATCAATATAAACGAAACGTGCAAACAATATATTTTAAAGGCAAGGATTTTTGTAGACTTTACATTTTCGGTTTGTTTTATTTTTCTGTTTTTCTTCCTTGTACTTCACCGGAAAAATAGATACTTGGCGAGGTTTCGTAAAAACGGACGATGTGTTTCTTTAATTTTATGCTCCATTTTGTCGGTAAACAGTAGCGAATAGAGAGCATTTCTTTCTTCTTATTCTTAAGATCACCCTCATGTTCTCTCTCACTCTAAATCTAGGCCATTCTAACGGGCCATCGTCAACGGGAGCAGCGTCCATCATCGTCGCCGTGGGCCTATTGCACCTTCCCGCAGGGCCACCGCCCCCCCCCTAAGTCCGGTGCGGTGCAATGGCGGCCGTGACGGTGGTGCGCGGACGCACTCTCGGAGTGTATTCTAATTATAATTTTTTAATTATCTGCAAAAGATTAAAGATGCGGAAGGAAAGTTATTATCCTTTTCATAATTAATTTTCTTTTGTTCGTGTGTCCGTTGGCCGGCCCCGGACGATGGACCGGATGGACCGACGCGACTCCCTGTGTTTCCCTTTCGGCTTTTCGACCGCGGAAAACCCAACCGCGTGGGACCGTTAATGCGAGCGCCGCCATTCGTTGTCCTTGTTTTGGGCAACCACTGGGCTGGCTGCTTCTTGTGTTTGATGGCTGCTCCGCTCCGGGGCGTAGGGATTTCGCAATTGTGTACCCAATGCACCGTGTTGTTGGCCTGCGCAATGCGATTGTGATTGTGCACTTTCTTATGCAAATCGCATGAACCGGACGAAATTAATTGGGAACAACGGGCCGTTTGCCGTATAAAGCTTAATGGGCTGCTCATAGAGTTTCTTGAGGTGGTTAGGAATATACATAATACAGCAAAACAGTTCAATGCTCACGCATTTAACAGACAGATAGCCCAAGTTCCAAAAGATAATAGTAACTTCTACAGTGTAATGCATGTAAAGATGCATCCATTAGTGTAACAACTAAACAGGAACAAAATAGTAGTAGACCTATGACAACCATTAATTTAAGATTCTGTGAAGACACTTGAAAAAATGCATCATAGCGAAACAAACCAATAAGAAAAGTAATCCATACAACAATAATTGAAACAATTGCAGATGTATGCTGTATGTCGAATAAATGTTCAAGATGTTTAGAAGATGACTTGTCACGCCTTGTGATCAAAAGTGATTTCGAATTTCTAGTTGCATTCACATCAATTCAAGCAGTTTGGCACATTTTCTACTCGTTTTTGGATTGTATTTTTCTCTTTCTTCAAAAAACTTTTTACCAGTTCATTGGAAGAATTAACTCATAGCTTTAAGAATAGCTAACGTAATTAAGTGTAATCGACAAGCAACTTTTGCTGAAATAAATGAAATTAAGGCTGAGTTGAGTATTTCTATTTCTAAGTTTTTCTTTTTGGCATTATACGGTATAATTGGTGGGCTTTGGTATCTTCTGGGTCTTTAAACCTTCCAGAAGCGCACTAGTAAGAGTTCCTTGTAAGTTCTAACACCTTAACCTCAATGGGCAAAATTCAAATTCAGTTTCTGCACTTCATGATATTGTGTCGCCTCAAGCATGTTAAGATTGATAAAAAAGCTACAAGACTTGTTTCCCAATCAACAGTTTCGACTGAGTTTTTGGCTACACACTGGACCAGGCTGATCAAACAAACCCCTTTTTCGTCAAATACGGAGCCGTGTAACTTTTGTCCCCTTTTTTTAAATTAAAATTGCCAATTCGCGGAATACCGTGTCAATCGACGGGGTAATACTAGAAGACGAAACAGTTGTGTAAAGAGTTGTTGGTAAATGTAAAAAAATGTATCAATCATTTGTTTGCGCAGGACTATTGGCTCAGAAAGGGGCGAACTAAGGGATGAAGGTGATAAAATAAATTTGAATGAATAATTTACATTGATTGAACTTTTTTGTATCAGTCTGGATGCCACGGAGCATATCTCTCTAAGGTGTCTTCGTTCCCGAGTGGCTCGGCATCACTAGTGCTTAGGCTTTCCCCTGATATCGTTACGATGTTGATCGCCTAAATTAAACTCGTTTATCGATTCTACATATAGATTTTATGGATAGTTTTTCCAAACTCTAAAACAACTACCGATTTTCTGGGCCAATTGTTTTACAACACCGGTTTTTATATTTATTATTACGTTAAATTAAGAGTTAAAAAGAGCCTTACGAAGGTTTTTTTTAAACATTTGCAACTTTTAGACCAACCCAAACACAGAGCGAAGGTGCGGTTCCCTCTTGTTCTAAAGCGTCATTGGTCTCCTCTTACCTGTTGTCCCTTTGTCCCAGAATTGGTAATTTAGTTTACGTTAACACCGCCTACGGGGGCGGCTGGCGGTCCCACCGGACCGGACTTCTAGTGCTTCCCGGACTCGGGCGCATGTTACGCGCGCGAATCTGGAATTGAATTGTGATTTGTGATTTGCCCCATTCGGGTGTCCCAAAATGAGTTCCGAGTACTAAAACCCGACGGCCCGCTACAAGTTTGTTCGCGTGTCCGTGCCACTCTGTCACTCTCCACCCGCGCGAAACTCGAAACGCAATCAAAGATCACACGCACAGAGATCAATTAAATCTTCGCGATCAAAAGGAATTGGTTAATGAGAACGGCAGCCGCGCGCGAAAGACGACCAGGACGGGGAGGACGGTCCAAATTAAATGCCAAAAATGAACGAATCCCGACCGGGTCCCGGGAAAGACTGAAGGGGGAAGGCCGCACCGATGGGGGCCGACCCCAGTAAAGGGGTTTGCTCGACAAACTTTCGCCCCAACCCAACGCCCAACCCAAGTGGGCAACGAAACCCCCGATAAAGGAGCAGAGAGGAGAAAGAAAACATTTGTGGGTGGAATTTCCGGCACCCTCCGGTGCCACCCACTCCACTGGACGGGGCTGTCCATCTCACGGGGGGTGGGTGGCGGGCAAGAGCGGAGAGCCCCAAAGCACCGCTAGTCGCGGGCGGCCGGGCGACTGATTTATTCGTTTTAATTAATAACAAAAAATGCCGCCGATTTCGTTGGGTCCTGTCCAACCGTGGGTGGGCCGAGGGCTGAAGAGGGCTCCCCCGGGGTGAGCGGGTGCTAATGGTGTGTCAACGAGAATAGGACACCGGTAGCGGAAGTGAGAGAGAGAGAGAGCGAGAGCAGCCGAAGGACGCGAAGGCTCATCGAATCTCGTGAAGGGCTTCCAATCCATTTCACGGTCCAAGGGGGCGAAGTACCGATGGGTGGGGGTCACGGGAACTGGACAGGTAGCTGCCCGCCCCTCAGAAACCCTCTCCACCCGCACCCCTGGCCGGTTCCTGTGGCCGTTCTATTACAAAATTTTAATTAAATTCATTAAAAATATTTTCCAATTCTTCATCACAGCAACTCCCTCTGGCGGCCGATAGATGTGTTGTGTGTGTGTGTGTGTATGCGCTCATCGTGTCTTTTTTTAATCACTTCTGGTGGGTGGCTTGGTGGGTGAGCTGTGCGTTTCCATTCCACTTTGGGCCTTTTTTTCGTTTCGCTTCCTCGCGTATTAAATACATTTTTGTAATTAAATTATTTTTACGTTTGTTTTTCGTCGGCCAGGACATAACCCACCCACCGTCGCCCAAAGCGGGAGGCGATCGTTTCATCGTTACCGCAGTGTTCTTCTCCGCAGGACCCCACGGCGATGAAACGGAGCTTTCGGTGGGGAATGGTCGATCTTTAGTACAGTCGGTGTTCCTGCTGTCGTGCTGTGCTTCTGTCAATGTTTGACACTTTCGGTGTGAATGTGTGGAAGGTTGCGAAGGTGGACCACGAGCAAGCGGCTTGCAAGGATTCACATTGTATGTTCTAAAACATTCGCGTATTGCCTACATTTAGGGGCTATAGGCGTTAGTAGCAATAGGCGTTAGTGCGGCCTTTGGCCCAACGATAAAGTATTGGTGCGCGATTCCAACAACAGGCCCATTATGTTCTCCTATTATTTTGGCTGGTATTTGAATTGGCTACAACAAATAAAGTACTCATTAAATAGCTCAATTTTTAGTACTGTTTAGTACAAAACAAAACTCTTTCCGGTTTCGTCACGTTAAACTTAATAAGAATAATTCGCATGTTGATAATATTAAAATAAAAGCACAATACACGAAAACATGTAGCTCTAATTGTAATGCACAGTTTACTAGGTCTATGCGATGCAAAACGGACTTTTTTTAACGGATTGTTGTTCAAGGATTTTCCCCATGACCTTTAAACGTCTGGATACGCTGGATTGATGGACATGAAGTTGATTCGCGAGTTCATGTTGGGATTGCGTGTCGTTTTCGTTTAACAGTTCTTGAAGTTGGACGTCCTCGAACTTTTTTGGAGTTCTTGGCTGAACTTTTCTGGAAAGGTCCAAATCGCCATTTTTAAATTTTTTATACCACTCAAAACACTGTGTTTTGCAAAAGGCGTGTACACCGTAAGCTTCAAGTTGCATTCGGTGCGCTTCTGCAGCCGTTTTTTTAAACAGGTAACAAAAAAGTAATGATCCCCGCAAAACGCTTTTTTCGGGCACAAAACTCGCCATGGTCTAACCCTTTCAACGGCCGTTTGCAAACTGATGAAATTTTTTTAGCGACCTGGATTCATTTACCTGATGTCAAAACAAGGTAATGATGAATGAACCGCTAAACTGGGAAGTCCCAATCGACAGGTACAGCCATTTTTTAAAAAGTCCGTTTTGCATCGCATAGACCTAGTAGCTGGTGTGTTGACCGCCGCGAGTCTTCGGGTGGTTTGGTGGGTTGCAACAAATCCTAGACCACAAGGCTAAGGATTCCTTTGCTAACAAAATATAGCTACATCCCGGCAAGAATCTAGTTTGCCATTGTCAAGAACCTCGCTTGACTGGCTCCAATGACTCCATTGTACCGTTAAACACTAGCATGCGGCAGTGTCGAGAGCTTGTTTAGAAAGCAAGAAACTGAACATTATTAGGAGCCCATCGCACATTAAACTTCACCTTCTACGGCTGTGGGTGCCGTGTTCTTGGGTGCTTTATTTATTTAAGATGAATTCCCCAAATTGCCATCCCTTCGAGCCGCGTTTCACTTTTAAACGGCAAAAGCAAACCAAAAAAAAAAGTGGCGGAGAAAAGCCATCGCCCAGCAACATGGCTGCGTGTTTCCATGTCGAGTTCGGCGCGAATATTTGCGAGTGGAATCCACGAGACGAAACGCTTCAGACGAGTCGTCTGGTTAGTGTATTGCGGGGCCGGAGTTTAACATTAACCAGCGCGCATCGCTGCGGGGCGTCGAGCACTTTCTTAAATAATATGATACTTTAATGGCGCCCTTGGCCATTAGGCGAAATTAAGTTTGACAGCATGATTAATAATGTGCGAGAACGCAACGGCGGAGTTTCCGGTTTTCGGGTTTGTGTTTTATGATTTTGGCGGGTCGGTGGAGGTCACTTAAGTGAATTGCATTGTGCCGCAGCGGTCGCACTAGGCTGGGTGTTGGTCATTTTTGGCCAACCCGCGATGGAGTTCCACAGTTTATTCTCTTTTTTTACGTCGTCGTAAGTTGGTTTTTTCCGAGGAGCTCGCTTCTCGGATTTTTGCAAAGAGAAAGAGACAGAACGAGACAGATTCCTTCTTGGCTAACGAGCGGTCTTATGCGACGGGCCGCAGTCCGGTGAGTTTTAAGTAAATAGTCAGCAAAAAGGAGTTGACTCCACGTGACCCTGTGACGGTCACCATCAGGACCGCCACGCAAAAACAATGCCGGAACGGCCGCCGCCACCGGAGGTTTGTAATTAAATTTTTTGGGTCAAATAATTTTTCCCCCGTTTTCATTTCGCGGTTGTTTCTTTTTTCCGCCGCTTTACTGTCGCCCGTAACCGAAATGGTCGACCGACCGACGGAAAGTGTAGTAAATCATTTCCAGCTGGTGACTTTTGGCTGCCACTCGCTGGGATGGCCAACCATTGCCAAACGGTGGCGGTACGAGGCTGGCTGGCAGCCTTCGGGAACTTGGGGCCTTCGTGGGAGCAGTTTAGTGATTAAAAATTATGTTTGACTTGTGTAGAAATGCGAGTTTAAGCATTCTAGTAACTATTCTAGTAATCTTAACGTAATGGGAATGAACTAAGTTACAGTCAAAACCCACACTGCTACAGAACATAAATAAACGATACTAACATATGAGTTGGTAACTTAATGAGGAACAAGATCAATGCTTCACAGTAGTAAACTAAAATAAAATGAATGTCAGTTTTGAATCTAATAAATAAAAAAATAAACGAAATTTCAAATAAAAACCGATAAAATTAATTTAAGTCGAAGTTAAGGTAATCAAATTATTCTGAAAGGATCAAGATATTGTTTTAACCACTTTTAATCAGCTTCGAGTTGCCTTTGATTCGGTTTAATACGATTTGTACGATTTGAGGAAAAAATAGTTGATGAATTTACTATCATTATTATTTTTCACTGCGGGTAGTTTCGATAGATTTCTTGTTTAGTCTAGTGTTCTCGTTGTCGTAAATATTTATCGCAAAGCATTATAATTTAGCTTGCTAGTGTGTCTGCAAGCTAAATGACGGCATAGTTCTGTTTCTGACACTTTCTCTTAATATCCATCCCAAATGGCCGGACTTTGGCCACTTGCCCCACATCTATATACGGGGCAATACGCACACACGCGCGCTCGCGCTAAAAACTTTCTCAATCAAATCGTCGAATCGAGAAGGGAAAAAAGATCGAAGGCCAAACCAAAAAAAAAACATCGGAAACATGATGCTTTTTGTCTCGCTTTCTTCCTTTCTTTCATCATCATCATCGTCGTCGTGCGCCCCTGACCACAGCTATCATCATCATCCTGCTTGCCAGCCGGCCCGAAGTAGAAGTTTCTTTTTTTCAATTTTCCTACACATTCTTTGGAAAGTCCTTCCGAGCCCCGACCGATGGAAATTCAATGGAACCGCGCGCCACCATCCGGTGGTTCCGGTGATGGCCATTGTCCGTGGGATGTGGGTTGGCCGAGGGTGTGCGTGCGCGCCCGTGCGGCCAGGAAGGAGGAAGGATTCTAATGTCGCTCCGAAGAGGCCCCACGAACGGCCGCCGCTGGTCCTGACGGACGGCGGCGTTCCGGCTGACGAATTTTTCCTTTTATTAGGTATATATTATTTTAGAGATAAACTGATTTAATTTTACGCTTCATATGTTTACAATCCTTGGGAGTAATAATCAATAACAAATAATCTGATGCGCCATCGTCCGAACGATCGGCAGTCAATTTATTTCGCCTTCTTTCCCTTTCTGTCTCTCTCTCTCTCTCTGTTCGCTTTGTCTGTGGATTCAACCCAGCGATGTGGATGAATTTGCCCGTTTTGTGTCGTTGACGTGTTTTGTTTTTCCCTCCATTTTACCACTTTGTTCCCATTCTGTTACGTGCGCCACGATTTCGTGCTTCAAAGACGACAGTGTAAGTGCTTTAGTGTCTTTCGTTTTCGTATTGCTTCGTGTTTTTAGTCAATTATTTTATATCTTTTCTCGAAATATGATAAATGGGGTAACTTTTGACCCTTTTACATTTTTTATCCCAAAACGTAATAGATAGTAGATTGAAAATTTCAACTTTTTTATGAAACATAAGAGACAACATAGTAAAACGTGGGATGTTTTCACGAACTTCACTCTAACCTAACCTGTGGCCACCACGCCCGTTGTGTGAACCGTCGTCAGTTAACCGTTTCTTTGGAGTGGCTTACATCGTTTAACTCGATTTCGAGGGGCGAATAGTGATTGCCCTAATCAAAATGGCACACCCGCACCCGGCTCAAGCGAAGCATATCGCGGGCAGGCGGCCCCCACCAAAACCCCTCCGGTGGAAGGTCATAGTGCGGGCGAACGTCCTCGACGCTCTAGAGGGTGCTTCAGACCGACCACCGAGGATAATGTTACTGAGCGGCGTGTGGCGCCATAGTGCATTGTAGCGAAAGAAAGTGAGCCACGGAAAGCACCGCCACGGAAAAAAACGAACGAAAGTCAAGGAAATCTTGCCCCGTGCAAAGAAAGTGATGGAATTCATTTACAAGTTTTTAGGTGGGAAAGTTTAAATTAGGTTCGAAGTTCTAAAATGCTGCCAAACCAGGCCACAGGCACGGGGCGGGCATGCGAGCCGTCCTGCCGAGGGGGGCAGGGACCGCGAGTGGTTGTTAATGTGGCTGAGCCTGGGCAGCAGGCCACCGGAGTCTCGAAGGTGTCGTTCAGGGGGAAACCGTATGGTTGATACATCGGTAGGGGTTTTCGGCGAATGGATCTTTGATTGAAAATCTGATCCTGGCCTGTTGAGTACCGAGTACCCCGAGTCCATTATGTGGTGTGCCTGACGCACGTCGCTCGTGCGACGGTTGCGTTAGAACGAACTAGCCTTTGGACACTGGAGTTGTGTTGTGTTTCAACTGTTAAATCGTTTACACTCGAATGATGATCTAATTTATCGTGTTTATTAATTTTCATCTTCTTCTTAAGCTGTTGTAAACCGAGCGTAAAGTAGTTCGTTTTTCGGAATTTCCATAGTCTAAATGTATGGTGTGCCAAAGTTGTGGTGAATTGGTTGCTTGAGAAAAAAATGTTTTAGTGGAAAAGAAGTAATTAACCAAAATACTAAATAAACATTATAGTTGCTGTGAAGGACAAACCTAATCTAGCAAAGCATTTCACATCAAACTAGGGAAAATAATATAAAATTGAAAGCAAACTTAAATAGACAAAGGCAATTGAAAGTTAAAATGGAGACGTACAAATATTCAGCTCTAGCTCAGCTAAGAATAAGGTTCTTTAGAGTAGTAAGCAGTAAAATATGATAATCATTTTAAAAAAAACATTAAACAAACAGTATAAAATTGATTAAATCATAGCGAACAGAAATCCTGAGTGTCACGAGTGATTACAATTATTATTATGATGATAGTAACATGATAGTAACTGCGAACTTAACATTTATATAATAATGATGATACTAGTGAGAACATGAATAGTTATAACATTAATTTAAATTACAGCCACTCATAGGCGTTCTGTGTGCCTATCTTTTTTGTGTGTACAATACTCTGCTCATTATCAATTTTTCGCTCAAACGGTCCATTTAAAAGTTGCAGCTACGAGCTACGAAGCATCATCACGGCGCTTGACTGCCTTTTGTGCGGCCAAATGAACTGGATGCGGAGGCTATTAAATTAAAAACCATTCGATAAACACTATCGGAGAGCCCCGTCATCGTTCGTGTTGCTGCGGACAACGTGGCCACCCAATGCAGCCCAGTTAAATAATGGAGCCACGGTTGGGGATCGCCTTGCCCGTGCTCATCCATCCCCGTCGACGCGAATCGACAAAAAACCCAAACCGTAGAGGCAACAAAAAAACGCGTGAAAATAAAGCACGGTTCGGGTTGGCCCTGCCGTTAAAAAGGCAGAAGACACCGGACACCCAATAGCAAGCGAAAGCAATAGACACACAGCGGAGAAGAAGAAGAGTGGGTCCAACATAAAGCATAAGGACACAAAAAGCATGCAAAGTTTCGAAGGACGCCTGCGGGCGCGCTTGCGGTTGAACCGCGTGTGGCCACTCTCGGTTCGGCAATTTGTGGCGGGTCTTTGCGTGTGCTGCTGCTGCTGCTGCCGCTGTGGCTGTGGGTAGGTAGTGGCTACGCCATGGTGCTACGATCTCAATCATAGATAACGTTGCAGTTACACATTTTTATAATAGCTCATAGCTTTGGGTCGGGCGAAGCGTAACGTGAGCCCGTCAGCGGCTTGCGAACTATTGTCGAGTGACTCCTTAAACGGGCGTATGCGTCAAACAGGACCTCGGAGCTCACGGGGTGGCGCACACGCGTTACACACACACACGGTGGTCTTGGTGCGACCGGCGACGACGACCTTCCCGACGAGTTCCGAGAAGGGAAAATCCGTGCTCCGCGCTCCGTGGTTCGATAGTTCGGCCATCGAAAGCAAGCCCCACCAGAAGCTAATGATCTATGTTACGGCACCTAAGCATCGGCTTCAATTTACTTCGACCGGCGGCTGGAAAGGTGAGTGAGTGTGTGTCGGAATGTGTGCGGTGGAGATTAGAAAAAGTGGAGTCCTTGACGGTGGTGTGCTAAGCGCCCTCCGGTGGGTTTTCGGTGTACGCTCGGAATTTATAAACAGTGTCTAAAGTTTATCGCCCGACTGGACCGTTTTCTAGCTTCACTTTCCATTTATCAACAGTCTGGGATCTGACACTCAGGTCAGGCTCGGTGAAGTGAATTTTGTATATGTTTATCAAAATTTTGTTTGTCTTGCTGCCCTTAATTTACTTTATGGCCCCAAGCGCTTCCAATTTCATCGATCGACTCAAGCCAACCGGTGGGGCATTTCACCAGATAAAATATACAATAAAAATATTTCTTGCACCGACAAGTAACCGTTGTGTTACTAGTCAATTAATTAACATTCTAAAAATAAATAAAATCAATCCCGAAGCTCTGCCCTAGGAAGGTGCCCCCCGAAGCTCTGCCGTAGAAGCAAGGAGAAGTTTTCCGAAATTCGTGACAAAACCCACTGATAGCACACGCCACACGCGCGCCACTCCGGCGGCACAGTGCGCTAAATTAGTTTCTCGGTTGAACGATATTGTTTATAATAATGATAATAACTTCAGCACAATATTCTCGTTTCGGTCCCGCGCGGCACGGGCGGGTGGGGGGCGTGTGACCGTGTCCCGGTCCCGGGCATCGCCTGCATCCGCAGGATGAAGATGTTTTTTGTGTTCGCTTCGCCCGTTTCCGTTGCTACTGGAACACGTGGCCCCGCGCTTAGCACTCGGTGTTTCGGTTCTTTCGTCCTTCGGAAACGGCTTCGCTGTTGATGGGCGCCGCGAATTCGCGAACCTTTGCGTGTTAAGATATGTGTTCGCTTTCGAACACACTTTTGGCGATACTTTGCTGATCAATTATGATACAAATTGGCCCATAGAAAATAGAAAACCAATGTCGGTACAAAAACATCCGTCACTAACTCAGGCAAAAATATCCGTCACTGAAGTGAAACTGAAGATCGTTTGAACATGTTTCAGGCATTTAAATGTTTGTGTAATTATATTTTAAGGGGTTTTTAGTCTGAAGCTTCGAGATAGACATTAAAGTTGAAAGCGTTGGAAGTGGACTTAAAAGGTCTTGTAAGGCACCATGAAAAGTCTTCTTGACACATGACAGTGTGTGTAAATTGAGGCAGTGCGAAAAAAATTGAGAGAAAGTAATTTAAATGAATAGGCAGCATGATAAAGTTTAAAAACAATTTAAAATAACAAGAACTAGAACCAAATATTACCATCAAATCGATATGATTGACAAAATGGATAGTATTTAAGTGCAGAAAAGGATATTAAAAGAATTTATAAATTGCCCACCGGCCACCAGCGCACTGGTTCCACTGTGCGCTGTAGGCATCGGAAATTTATGTCATATCCACACCTGCATCTACGGCTCCATCGCACGGCGTCTTGAATTGTGGGATGCGCCCAATTCGCTGCCGGACTGCGGACAAATTTATACGAGAGTCCCTGTCTGTTGATGGCCAGCCAGCAACCCACCAACTAACACCCCAACGCATGTGGCTCGGACCATACGTTACCGTGGCACCTTCCATGTGTCGCTGCTGCCGGATGCGCACCGAACGGCAGCACCAGCGGTGGCGGCCGTTTCCCGAAAGAACCGGAACACGGCATAACGGCGGTGACGGCCGACAACCGAATATCTGGTACCGGGCCGGGCCAGCCCGGGACCGCTGAGCTAGCGGTAAATATGCACGGCGAACAGAAATTGCAATTACTACTTGCGCATAGTTCCATTGTGGGGCCCTTCCTTGGCCGGGGTGGCCGGCCAGCGGAGGTGTGCGTCGTCTGGCTGAGGATCCTTCGTATGAATGATTATCCGAACGCGTCCCGGTGCCCGGACCGACCGACGGACCATCACCGCTGGGCTCCGGCTCCGACTTGGAGCAATATTTTCCCGACGTGAGTGAAGATTATTTATCTTTGATTATATCGATCCGAGGCCGGTCGAGCCGAGCGAGCATGAACCGAACGTCGCAGCTCGTTAGGCGCCACCGCAGCAACAGGAACCAGCAACAGAAAATTATTAGTTTATAAAGCGGACCTCATAAAGTGCGGTAAATCAACAGATCCTGGCCCGTGGTCCGTGGCCATAGGTGACCACGTTCCACCACGGTCCGGGTGCTGTCAACGGGACGCGCCCATATCAGGAGCCGCTTCGCAAGGCGCTGCAACTGGCCCGATGTTTCGGGAGACACAGTGTGTGTAAATTTGTTCGTGCGCTTCATTCTGCCCATAAATTGGCCCTTTAGGGTACGGTTCATCGACAGGAGCGAGTCAGGACACCGGAGCGGACGTCACGACGTCGGAGAGTCGCAAAAAGCGACGAAACTGATATTGTGGCCCGATAGGGCCAAAATATGTGGTCACATAACACGTGGCCGATTGGTGCCACTGGCCAGCGGGCCACCAAATTATGTTTGTATGCTCCTAATTATGTATGCGGCTGGCGGCAGTTTAATTCCTTCCCGTAATGATGAAGGGCGAGAGAAAATATTTGAAGAATGCCGCTCTTCGATGATTCTTCCCAAGTTTTACAGTTCAACTATTTTTGCAACACGAGTCAGCAGTAAGGATCTGTCGCTCAGAAAGTTGTGCAATTTTTTCGAACTTTCGAGCCTTTTTGTTGACCACCTTGCCCCGTTGAATCTGTTGTTTTGTAAGTTTAGTTCACATACTCGAAGGGTCGATGATTGCAAGCATTAAATGAACGATTTTAATGGATTATAAACAGTTGAACATGCAAGCTACAGCTTCGGTGTGTTACTTCATACCGAACCAAAGCTGCTCGAAAGTGCTCGAATGTGATTCTTATTTAGTACAAAGGAGCAGCAGCAACAAAACATAAAATCCACTGACGACAAAATGCAGTGTGACTTTTGGAAAATGAAGATCTCTCAACCCAACCAGGCCACTGCTGGCAAACGTAATTTTATGAAACGCGTGTGTCATCCGACTGATAACGGCTGTAAATGATTGAATACGTAAAGTTCAATAATAAATCTTTACCGTTTATAGGAAATTTAGAACTCAATGAAGATCGACAGGGTGATAATGCGTTCGTCGGCGGGACAGAGCGCCGCTGGCTCTGCGAGGTGCAGCCTCAGGATGCAGCATCTTGAAGCATAAACCGGTGGCAGAAGAAATACCTTCCCGAAATACTCATCAACGTTTTTTTCTGCCGCCAATCACAGCAGCACCAGATGCCGAGCGGACTGCGACCCCACCGCCGCCACCGCCGGTCTGGTAATTTATATCCCCGCGGTGTTTGGTGGTCGGGACCGGGGAACGGGAACGGGACCCAGACCGGACCGGGAACCAGCAGATTGAAAATGGTGAAGCTCCGCCGGGTGTACTCGGCGGAGGAGCGTTATTTGTGATGCGCCATTTAATGTCACATGCGTGATATTAAACTCGTAACTGATTTTTACGGTGCATTGACGATGGTGTATGTACATTACTTCCACCCATTAAACCGCACCTTCGGCTATGGCATGGGCTAGCGGGCGCGGCCGGCACACGTTCCAGTCGGCAATCGCTCCCGGTAGCTCTTGTAGCGACATTTCCAATTCCATGTGTCTCACGTTTCGACAGGGCACAATCTGGCCATCGCAAAACGAGCTCACTGTTTTTGCATTTGATTGTTGGCATCGTGCAGCGGATACTATTTTGAAGAGAGTTTAAACGTTTAGGCTTTCTTTGCTTACGTATTATTGTTTTTTGGTTGATTTTTCTTCAAGAACGACCATTTTTATTGTTTTAAACCATCGTTTAACTTGTTTGATGTTTCGGTTTGTTATTATCACTTATCACTTTGGTTTGTTATTATCTATTATGTTGTATTATATGTTATTGTTCGAACCGTGGTATGGTTTTGAACTCATTTTGTTGTTTTACAGTTTCCATTAACGGTTTAATGTCATTGGATGGGTGAGAAGCTTCTTAAAGTTCATGGCATACTGTTAATTTTATGCAGTCTTGTCGTCTTTCCTGTGCTTTATCTTCGCGTAATAACGCACATCAGTGTGCTTTACACATTTATATGCTGCCTCATCGTTCAAAGGTGTAGTTAGTACGTACCCACACCGAAATGTGGCTAATAAAATTGTAGATTCAAAAACCTAAACCCAATAGTACGATAAAACATAAAAGCAGACATGGTCGTTGGAAGGTGAAAAGAAAAGAAGCTCGAATTTAAGCAAAATGGGATGGTATTTGGATGGCGAATCTGCCAGCGAATGGGGGGAGAATATTGATTTTACCTGTAAATTACTAACTTGCCTCCGAATGTGCGCTAAGCTAGATGGGTTACACGCCATACTGGCAAACACTAGCCGCTCCTCGTAGTCATACTCGCATAAAATTTTATTATCACATAAATAGAAACGATCACCGACGCAGAATCTGCAAATGGAACGAGAGCACAACAAAAGGTGGCACGTAAGTAAGTGGCGAAGGAGCACGTTTTTTTTCATAGGCCCTCAGCTTTCACATTACAAGCTAAATGTAAATTAAACAAAAAATCGTTTCAGTAAATCCGCTGGACTTTGATGGAGAAAAAAAACGAAAAAGGGGCCTAGCTCAAGGTGGTACAAATCCGCACCACGGACGGCTCACCTATGATTGCACTGCTGACAGGCGAAGCACTCCAGATGATAGACGTTGTTCTTGGCGCGCATAACCATCTCGAAGGCCGGTATCACCTTGTTGCACGCCGCACAGTAGCCGGTCGTGCCGAACAGTCTAAGATAGTCTCGCTTACATAGTATTAGGTTCGCTTTAGTATACAACGTTGAGCCGACCTCGCCGAGGCGGCAATCACAGCAGCCACACTTGAGGCAGTCCTCGTGCCAGAACAGGTCGAGCGCCTTCAGCAGGAAGCGCTCGGTGATGCGCTTCCCGCAGCCGGCGCAGTCCTTCGCCAGGCCGGTCGAGCCGACCAGGTTCGGGGCGGACGAGACCGACGACTGGATAGCCGGTGCGTTCGGTGTGACTGTCGTGTGTCCCATGGCTGCCACGCTTCCGGTGCTGTGGGTCCGGCTCGGTTGTACATTGACTGTGTGATCGTTGATTGATTCCACTGCCGAGAAGAAGAGAGAGATAGCGAGAGAAAGAAAGAAGTTGTTAGGTGAGGTGTTAAATCGCGGCCAAGATCTGCTTGAGATAAACCACTATGTTACTAACCACACTAAGCCAATCTGTCTAATCTAACCAAATTTTTCAATACATCGACCTCCGGATGCCATATTTTCCACTTGTTTGATTTTGATCTTCCCACTTCTTTTTTAAACGATTTACTCTTTCTTCTGTTATTTACTCATTTTTGCATTTAATTTACTTTTCTTTTTTGATCGTTTTCTTTTAAATGTTGTCTTTTATTGATTTGTTATATAGTTTGGGTGTTTTGGATTTACTTTCCATTCAATTGATTTGAGTTTTGTTTTGTCGCCATGCATGCCTTCAAACTGTACTTCTACTAATAAGCGAATTTCACCTTGTTTTGCCACTTTTATTGCTTCTCTTTGCTTATTTTCTTGATTAAGGTGTCGTTTTGTCGTTTGTTGCTTGCTGTCGGAAGAAGGAACAATCAGAAACTGTTAAATTGGTCAAGTTCGTGTAGATTCACCTCCTTCTTTCCATGTTCCGTTCCCTAACGTGGGCACACACTGCACACGTACCAATAATAGGCGGCCAAGAAACGTTGCCGGAGTTAGCTCCAATCATCTGGCCATTACGTAGCATTTCCGGGGAACCGGCGCGCGCCTGAGCTCGAGGGCGTGGACGCGCGTGTCGTGCCACGTATCATCCAATCGCACTTCCGGTCTCTCATCTTCCGGCACTACCGGCGGAGGGCAGGACAATATTAACCGCTTGGTGCCACCGGAGACAGACCGTGTGACGACCCCGTGTGTGGGTGTGTGTGTGTTTGGACGCCGACGACACAATTGTGCAATCCTTTCCGTTTTATCCCCGGTATCGGACCGAAAATCAATTTCTCTCAGCCCAGCCCCGGCAGGAAGGGGGGCGTCTTGCCGTCCCGTGTCCGTGCCCGACCCCGACGTTGGGATACAAATTCATAAATGTAGATAAACTTTTTCAATCAGCAGAAATATGATTGCAATTTTTATTACGACCAGATCCGGTTTTCTGGTTTCCTCGTCGTCGGGGGTTCGGTTCGATTACGCTTGCCTCGGGTTTGTGCCCAGTTCCAATCCAATCACATGTCGTTGGCTCAATCTTTTCGGGGCCACCCCGGCCCACATCAGACCAGGCGTCCGGTGGCCGCCGAGGACGAGATGATTGCAAATGGCAAAAACGACTTGCGCTGCCCACTACAGAGAGAGAGAGCGAGAGAGCGAGAGAGTGGATACTCACACTCTGGAAGAGCTCTGGAAGACCTAAACACACACACACAGGCGCACGCACTCAAGAAAGTATTTGGTGTCTCCGACTTGCCGAGCTGTCCACGACGAGTCCACATACCCTTCCGGGTAGTTCCGGACTCGGATACGTAAATTCGCACACACGAGAGTTGGTGGCGCAATTTCTTTTGCCTTGCTTTTCCCACTTTTCCGGTGTCTTTCCCGCTTTTTCCCGCTTTGTTTCTGTCTCGCGCTGAGTGCTTCGGTGATCGTTTGAGTGCAATCAAATCCCGGCAAATTCCTGATCGTACGGGAAAATGTGATGCCGGGAAAAACTATCTCATTTTTTCCCTTTTATTTGCTCTACCTTTTGTCTAGTGTGCACCACTTTCGTCCTTCGGCTTTGGGATCACTTTCGCCCAACGCGGTGGGGTGCGTGTGCAACACACACACAGAGGGAGGGCCGAGTCGGGTGGGACGCGACTTCTCGCCGATTCATTGTCTTTGGCCTTCAGTGTCCTTTTTCGTGCCCGGCTCGTGCCAAGGAGCAATGCGCCAAGGATCTGATTCGCAAATTCAATCAACCAATTCCATTATTATCTGCCGTACTCGGAGTGACCCGGGACCCGTCTCTGTGTGTGTGTGTCTTTGTGGGTTGATGTACTATTTCAGGTTTGTGGTTCGACTTCCCATATAGAACGTAACCCGTTTTTTGGTTCCTTCGCAGCAGGACTGGACAAGTGGCCCGAGCAGCGACGCACGGAAGCTGATGATTGAAAGGGTTCGCCGATCACCATCTACCGTCCATTTCTTTTCCGGGCACGTTTCCATTAGGTGGTGGTGTTTTTGATGGCGAAGATGCACTTTCGATCTTCCTTAATCAGCATTGGCTGCAACGTCCCTCGAAGCACTCAGAATGGTTAGGTCCAGGACATTTGAGCACTGAATTGCGACAAATTAAATGCAATCTCGAATTGAACACATTTACGAGGGGCGTAATTTGTGGCGTTTATTCGGTGTGTTCGTTGGATTTTGGATGCCAGCGCCAACGACTTTCAAACGGTTGATTCTTCATGTAGAATGTGGAATATATCGAATATATCGTACATCAACATTTAGTTCAGCAGAATGGACAATGGAATAATTGGACATTCAAGTCGATGAATAACACTGTTAGTTAAAATAAATTAACGGATGCAATGGATAAACAACATGACGGACCTAATGTCGTAGAGCTATAAATCTTCGCCGATTGTGGCTGAAAGATGGCTACTCTTTGGGCTACAATTTTCAATAACAAAAGCGTAAATAATTGTTCGAAGCGATGGCACTGATTGAACTACCCATAAAGATTGACAAGAAATTTAATAAGGGTTTACAGGACCAGTACCCAGCCTAATCAAATGCATGAAAAAAGCGTCAGCCAACAGAGCTCGGTCATACATAAATCCGTTCGTTTCGGTTACGTCGAAAGGATGAGCGATGCAAACCCCCCGCAAACGGCAAGAGGGCAGTAAGTAGCACGTAAAAATCGCCAAGACAGCCATCGCAGGGGACCGAAGTCGACCCTGCAGCTGGCCAGCCTCCAGAAAACGGACCGCGTGTGAACATTACCATGAAATGCCCATAAAGCCGAGGCGGCCAATAAAACGCAAATCAATACGCAGTTAGTCCTCGCAGCGTGAGTACGCAGCGGTTTAATTTGGGACTGCTGTGCTGCTGAGCCAGGTCTTTTTATCTGGACCTCGGCAAACCTTTCGGCAAGGATTAACCGTATCGGACGCGTGCGGATTTTTACATAAAACAACTCCCCGAATGTGTGCCCGTCAAGCGTTGGCGCTCTTTTTTGGGCGATTTGCCTGTTTCTGCCCGACCGTTGCCCGATATGAGGATTCCATTTCCAATATTTGGCATCACCTTCACTTGGGCACTTCTACCGCGCGCGCTTTGCTCGGTTTATTTGATTTTAATAGATTCATGTTGCTTTCCGTTTCGTTTTTTTATCGTTTGGCTTCACATATATTACTCGGACATTTATGTTTACGGGCGCCCTTGTTGGTTTTCAAGTTCTGTTTTGTTATTTTGCGACTTCGGTTTGCGGTATGATGCTTTTTGGTTTTTTTTACGTACATAACGGGCTGACCGGCCACAAAAAGGCGCGCACAATACTGCGTGTGGCGCGGCAAAGTATGAAAACATACATACATCGGTATCGGTCATAAAATATTGGATCAGCGGTTGATGAGCTTTTCGTCCTATGCCCCACCGGATGCCGCCAGTTTCAGTTTGGTTTA
Source organism: Anopheles cruzii (assembly GCF_943734635.1). Taxonomy (NCBI): domain Eukaryota; kingdom Metazoa; phylum Arthropoda; class Insecta; order Diptera; family Culicidae; genus Anopheles; species Anopheles cruzii. The sequence continues at coordinate 21,227,660 of NC_069144.1, forward strand.
CACTGATAAACCAGCGCAGGTGGTGCGTATAATCAAACCGGGCCGCCGTAATCAGTGACCGATGGGCAGCCGCGCGTGTGCAAATCGTAAGATATGATGATTTGTTTTAGATTCATTACCCGGTGGGACGAGCTTTTCACATTGCAGTACTGGTTCGATCGTTTTTTGTTAACCTTATCGACACACCTTCTTGTGGCTACCGAGGCCAATGTGAAGCTCCTTAGTGTCAGTTGCACAAAAAAATAGTTCTGTGTAAGGTCATTTTGGGTCTCATGTTTAATACAGTTTCCTTAACAACTTTGGCTTAGATCATTGTTTGCTGCTGTTTATTCTTTGATGTTGTTCACTCGACATCGATTGGGAACTATCTCTGCTTTCAAAGTTGTTCAAAATTAGTATAACGCCAAATTAATACTTATTTGAAGATCATTATTAAGGCTTCTTGTTGTTCTTTGTTCTTTGTTTATTTTTTGTTTGTTTTGCAAATCGGGCAAAATCTGCTCTCCATACCAATCAATTTGCTTTACTTTTTGGTTTCTTCCATGCTCCATTTTGGGTTTTACAAAATTTCTTTGTTACAATTTTCATTCATGTTCATAGCATCAACTTTAAATGATCAATCTCTAATCGAAGATTGCTAGCAAGTTAATTAAAATACTATTTAGTTGCGTTCTATGTTCTATCTGCCTATACAATACAATATTTTGATTGCATAACAATTATCCGCTTTATGACGTCGAAAAAGGAAACGTTTGACAAGGTCAAACGATACAAACGAATACACTCGAATGCAGATAAACATTGCTCAACGTATGGTGAATGCTGTTTGTATTGCCGAACAGTAATCACAATAAGTTTCACCGTCTCCACCATCGAACTCCAGTCTTTGTCCATTGTCCTACCAGAAGTCAGTCGAACATTATTCATGAGATGCGAAAGCGATTGCATTAGCGGCATATGTGCAATCAAACTCAATTTCACGCTCACGTTACAATGACTCGCGACAAGCGACACGCTCTTCGGGATCGCGGCAGCAAACATTGGCCCCATTTTGTGATGACAGCACTTTCGCACAGGACCTTCTCCGTTAGCATCGTGCGGAAGCGGAGGGTGGATGGCCAAAAGCCATCGTGTATTGTCGTAATGAGCATCGCGCGTGTGTTCGTCGCTGACTGCCTGGCAATGTGTGTATTCTTTCGATCGTATTACCATCATTTGGCTATTTCCTTGTTTAATTACAATTCCACCCGGAGCGAAGCGCCGATGTCACTTTGGCCGGGAGCTGTTTCTTGCGCTTCCTGACGTGCCCGAACTTTCTTGGCCAGCGCGCCGTGTCATTCCGGGGGGGTGCCCCCGAATGCACGTCGATCTGCTACTACTGCACACAGCACATTATGAAGGGTTTATTCGCCGGTCCGTGGGTTCCTTCGGCGCTGTTTCTGGTTTGATTTCACGCTCCTCTTCTCGGTGGCCTCGGTGGTGTCTTCGCTTTTCGGTGAAATTATTTAATTAAAATCCCGTCATGTGCATGCTGATTTCCGAAACGGAACGCCATTCTGTCTGACGGCGCCCGCTACCGCCCGGGTCCGGGTTTTTGTAATTATTATCGAGAAAAGTAATTAGCATTAATTGCATCGCGGGCAATGAATATGTAATTAGATAGAGGGATATTTTGTATTCATTAATTAACATCTTATGTGAGAGATGTGGCGCAAAAGTTGGCCGTCGTCGGTGCGCGATCTTTGCTGTGTGTGAGTGGTGAAAAAAAAAACAGGGACCCGCGCTCGCTGACGTTCCCGTTACATGCAACATGAAACACTCGGTGTCTGCAAAGTGTTTGTCCTTTTTTAAATAACTTTTTAATGCGTTTTCGTGATTATTAGCGGATATTCATTAAGGATACATCCAGTTGGGGATGTGCTAATTGATTTGACGGCCTAGTTGCTACTACCAACGTAGTGTGTTGGTTGAAATGTAGTGTCTGGTTTGGGTATGCTTTTGAAGATTACAAATGTTAGTGGGGACTCTTTCTTTTCCTGTCTGATATTTTTTCATGGAATTTCAGTGGAAACAAGGGCTTAAGGGTGCAATAAAATGCTTCTTGCAGCATTGAAACCATCTTTCCAAACCGTTTTTCGTTGTTCATCATCAAACCAAATCACACCAACGTTTAAGTAGTTAGTTAGATTTGTTGGAAGTAATATTTCACGATAGAAAAAGGGTGCGAAAATGTGGTCGTCGTCTTCGCGTCTGTCATCCCTGTCCGACTTCTTGCCGGTACTCCAAACTGTATGTGGTTTAAGTTTTTTTAGTCTAATTCAACATCACTTCTTTCGTTTCCCAACGGGCGTGTAACACTTGTGACTTTTAATTAGGTCTCGGTGCGCAGTGTCTTTCCTAAGCGGTAGCGTATTGGGTGAATTGAAAAGTTTACACATTAAGGACATCACTGTTATTACAACCTCTTTGTACAGCGGTAAATTGTAACTGGAATGTTTTGTTCACTTTAGTTTCGATTACCCGGTGAAGAGTGTTTGTCGGCTGATTTAGACATCGTTCGTTGTTTAAACACTGATTATTTTTATCCGTCAAAATTGTTTTACTATTCTGCGTAGTGTCATTAAGATAATACTATATTATTAAAATTTCTATTAGTGTTTATATTCCTCTTAAAAGTCGTGAAATTATCAGTTAATTATTAGTAGTTAAACAACATGAAGAAATGTATGTTATCGTCCGGGCTTTTGGATTGACCCAATAACGGTCAACATTTTAACGCACACTTGTTTTTGGGGGAAAATATTTTAGGAGAATTTTAGCAGCACTATTTGCTGCAATTTGCAACATATTCTTTTCTCGGGTAACCCGATCATCAACGGTGATTGGCAACGACGCTGATTGGTTGGCCATTCGAACTAGAACGACGATTCCGCCGACGGTCCAGCGCCTCCACCTCAGATGGGCTTTTCGAGAATCCTTTCTTCAAGACGAGACTCCTGCGACCGACCGGGCAGGCCAACCTGCCGGGCCCCATGTGGTACGGGTACGCAATTACCGGCGTAATCCCTTCTGTGCGGAAGTTGGATCTGATTTATGCGCTTACCGCGGTGCATAGGACCCGGGCGTTAAGTGTGTACTTTATTACGCGTGTTAGTATTTATTACGTATGGAATTAATTAGCTGCGGGAGTTGTGTCCGCGCCACGCGGCTCCCGAGGTCTGGTCGTGCAGTAATGTGTGTGTGTGTGAGTGATGATGTGTAAATATGATGATGTTGTCGACGGGCCTTCGGGTTGCTGCCGAAGAGAAGAGCGGCGAGCGCCTCCAAAGTTTGGCTCTTGGTTGGTTTGCGTTTCTTCCGATACCGTGTGCCGGAACCACACTCTCTGGCCCAGGAGCTGCGATCGTGGGCAGTACCTGCATCGTCAGGACCTCGGGTGTGTGTGTGTGTGTGTGTGGTTGTTATGCTTATATAAATTTTAATTAGTCCCAACGTTGGCAATTATTAGGCTGCCTTTCGGCTTTTCGGTGAGCCGAGCGGCAGAACGGATGGATTATTGTCGCTGACGCTGGCCCGGACTGGACCGGACGCCGTCCTATTTAGAATAGGGGATCGGGACGGGTCTCTAGCTACACCCTCGCCTCGCCCGTTGCCACCGTGGAGTTTCTTAATTGGCTGCGAAATGTTGCAAAAGTGCCGTTGTGGCGCCTTTTTTGCGTGCCCACAGCTGCTGCAGCTGGGGTTCTAGTTTTTCGAGGTTGCGGTTAAAATGGGGGGATAAAAGTTAGAATCCGGCGAATTCCGGGGACCACGAATCGTCCACCTCGGTTTGGTTCGGTCGGGTCGGTAAATGCTTTTAATTTGATCTGCACCTGCTAATTTGGTGTAAGTTAAACGAATGGTAAGGGATTTATGTAAACTGATCTTTGGTTTTGGTCCTCGACAAAAATGGGATGCTTTTGTGGTTTGTGGGGCATACGATTTTATAAGCGCGGATTGCTAAGCGGAAACGTAAATTGAAGTGTACGATGGAAGTTATTTATAAAGGTAATTGTTTGTCTAATATGGACACAGGAGCTATTGAGGCTCAGCTGAATTTGAATTAAGATTGCTTTAAATAAAGTACTGTAAAATAAATATTTTACATAATTCTGACCCATTTTGCTTCATATTTGAAGTACAAATATTGGATGGAAAATGCTATCAGATGCAGCATAGTATAAAAAGAAAACAAGTTTGTTCTGATTTGTTCAATATCTCACAGATTATCTCTTCGTTGTGTGCTTCATTTCACAGCATCAATGCATGAGCATTGATGGCGAATGATCATCATGTCCATCAAATTATGTTTATTAATTACTTCCCCTTTCTATTTAATTTTACTTCATCTATCATTCATCTATCCCGATTAATTTAGAAGGCGGTACCAAGAACTTAGGTACCAATTTCTATAGAATTTGTCTGAATTTTCCTGTTAGCAAAATACTAGGTACTTTGGAAAAGCTCCATAAAGTTAAAAAAGATGTTAAGTCTAATCTAATATTCTAATCCATAAATCAGAAAGACCAAGTTTTTGTAAAAGTTTATGATTAATAGACAAATTTGAAATTTGAAAGAGTCAAATAACAAGTAAACAGTTTATAAGCGTTACTAGTAAAATAATGAAAGTATGATATGAATATTCAATGGAAGGGCCCAAAGGACTTTGTTGCTGTCACTTTTGGACAAGTATCGACCACTCCTTAGAACCTGCTATAATGTAACTTTCAAAGCCACATGCAATTCGGTGAACAAACTGGTAACGGACAGAAGGATTTTGAATTTTATTTATAAGAATAACTCAATAAGAATTGCAACAGATCGGCGTTTTAATTATTCTTAGTTTGCATCAAACCACAGCAAACACATCACACAACTCAAATAAATAAATGTGCCTTGAGGGTAAACGAAAAATTTAAGAAACCAAAAGTGTCAAAAAGGAGCAAACGAAAGAAATGAACTTTGAAACAGTGGAAACCGAATCCTGCGGAGCGAAAGACGGATGCGGGATGGATCGAAACACCAACTGGGCCAACTACATCGACGACGACGGAGGTGCCAATCAAACGACAACAATAATGCTGATCATGATGACAGCAATTGCTGCCTGGCGCAATCCTCGTTAATGGTACACTGTACTCCGGGCGAAGTTGCCGCGTCCCACCGTGAGCGAGCGCCGAGCGAGGACCGTCTGAGATTGAGCAGCCGAAGCAGAAGAGGGCAGGAGCTGTTGACGCGCCGGGGACGCAAAAATAAAAGTCGTGCCAAGAGATGAAAAAGTGCAACGCCAGCAAGCGTCGCGGGCTGACAGTAGTAGTACTCGGTACCAGGTAGTGGTAGTAGTGGTAGCGCAGTGGTAGTAGTAGTTGGGCCGCAACTTCCGCTTCCGTGACGCCGCCAGGACGAGTGACGCCGCATTGTGCCACGTTCGCCAAACGTTCGCCGTAGCAATTTGCAGAGCAAACGTTGCACTGTACGCTCAATTTCACCAAAATATAGAACGCGCCACGGTGTGCAGGGTCCGCCCGGTAGGGTCCGCCGGGTTTGTGTACTCTCACCCACCACCCACCGTAAGAACGCAGCATAAAAGGGGTTCGATTGCAGCCGGGACCTCCGGTTTCGGTTAGTTTGGCCGGTGGCGCACTAAGCGAAAAGTGCCGCCTTCTATTGGACCTGGGCCACTTCTGTGTGTGTGTGTGTGTGTGTTTGTGTGTGGGTGGGTCGATGTGTGATAAAAGTCGTTGATCGTGGAGCTGTCAGCGGGCATGCGGGCATGAGAACGGGAACGCAAGAGAATGTAAGCGAGTGAGCGATATTTACTCACACGCTCCTTCATGTTTTCTTCCAAAATCTACGGCTACGAGTTGATAAGTGATGGGAAGACAGGCTCATTTACTCATGTTCGTGCTTAAATAAGGCATTGACTGTTGGCGAAATCAAGTCGTGTCTTTAAGCGTCATTGTAACCTGCCACAACTCACCTTACATTGAAGCTCCGTTTTGGACATTATTTTGTCCCACTTGGCAGAGGCAAAAATCGGCCACGTGTAGTCCATACAATGAAGTGTTATTGCAACAAAATTGACGTAACTTTCATTCTTTAGGCTTGAGCTTAATATGCTCAAAATGAGTGAGCGTGAGCTTAATCTGCTCAAAATCGTGTCATGTATTGGCACTCCGTTGGAAATGGCACACAACACGGCTCTCAAGAACTTATCAACTTTGAAGGTGGCGGTTTCGGCAAGACGCCACCCGGACTGACGATGACGGCCGTCCGCCGTTCCGTTGCTACGAAAGCGGCGATGGCCATAGGTCGCCGGGAAGTTACCCTTTTGGTTGCACCACCCAGCCAGCGGGGAGGGGGTGGCGAAATCTCAGTGAATCACCGTAAATGGAAAGTTGGCCGTGGGTCGTTTGACGTGGCTGTCAGTTTTTCAGTTGGCGCGTGAACGTACGGCACTGGGGCGTGCCGTGCCGAACGCGGTTTCGAGAAAGGAGTTCAAGTTCGCGTTCACAAACTCTTAAACGAGGTACTTGGTCATAATCGTGGAAAAAATGTGCGCTTTCTCAACTCTGAAGATCGACATTATTCGGAGTGGTCGGAGTGGGTGAAAGATACCACGGTTTACGGGCAGGTGTTATGTTAATATGTTGCCACCGACAGGCTTGCGGTCGTTTATCGTTGGATTATTTAGCGGTTCTTTTTTTAGCAATTACAATGGTGAGCTCATGTACTCGTATTTATCTATATTGGGTCAGTGAGCCACATTGGTGCTTAACCTGGAAAACGATTTGGTGGTTGTTGAAGAAAATCTTCAACAAGCTTCACAACAAGAATTCCTGAAGAGTCAGCGTGTTGCTGTATGTGCAGCTACAGCTCATAGCAGATGATTCCATGCTGCTCCTACCAGTCGCCTTTACAGAATGCTATCGCTCCAGATCTTTGGCTTGTCTTCGAAATGTACTAATAAAATTGAGCGAAACTTAGGGTTGAGTTGAGAATCAAGTGTCACTCAAGTAACGAAGGAAGATTATTTGCACCGAAGGACAATCAAAGCGTAAAATGGTCCCTAATTTTAAGCCCTTCAAGAATGTGACACCACTTAGTACCGATCCTATTGAAACAAAACTAATGCATCTTCTTCCCTTTTTTGTTTGAGAAAAGGAATTCGCTCTTAGTTGCCATAAGCCAAAGGGCAACGGTATTGGACCCAAGCTGCCCAATAGAGTTGTAGTGAATTCATAATGGCCCCAAGATGCCCTGTGTTGTCTTACCCAAGTGTCCTTAACCGGGCCGCGTAGGATTTTATTTTCGTTTCAAATCCGCGCCACCAGGCTGGAAATAGAATCCATCTAGAAAATTGCCACCTAACGCGCCCATCTTCGGGCTCCTTTTTGCTTGATTGGTTGCGTCCATTAGCTGCTCGTCGATAAGTCTCTGGTTTTCGTAGGCACGGCCCTTGGCGACTGTTACTTGGGCCGCTTGGTAATTTTCTCACTTTGGCACGTTCGGGCGCCGTGTCGTGTGGGTATCCTATTACATTGTCAGCCGAGAAGAGCCAAATAAATAATCCCTAAATGATTGTCATCAAACTAATAGTGAAATAACTTATTCAAGGGATCGCTACGCATAGGGGTTCTTTTCGATTTGGATTCGATTGTGATGGACTGTGGCTTTCTTCGTCAGTTTTCCCGTTTGATTGGATTTTATACAATAAAATAGTCAGTCGAGATCGACTGCATGAACTTAGAAAAACTTTAGATAAGTCTTAAAACAAAATGAATTTCATTTTTTTACATTCTTCAGCGTGGGCTGCTCGTAGCCAAAGTCAAAGCCTTGGGAGTTTATCATTCCCGGTCAGAATATAGGAGTATAACTAGCCCGGAGAACAGACCGCCCTTTTAGGTGCCAAATCTGACTGGCATGCGGCCCGGCAAAGTCTCGTGGGTCAACACTGTTTTGAATGAAACAATTTTGATAAGGGCTTCGTGGAAGCGCATGGAAAATTTGTCTCGTTTAATTATCCGTTGTTTTAATTAAAATTGTTTACTTTCGCTACGAAAGCCCAGGACGTGGGGCTCCCTTGGCTCCGATGCATGTCCAGACTCCGAGTCGACGATCCCGGCTGAGTGTGCTTTCCGAAGGAAGCTGGGGTGGCCGTCGTAAAGGCTGAAAGTGCAGCCACAATCGTGCCTTAGTTATAACGGCAGGGCGACAGGTTTTCGTCGTCGGGTTCTAGTGTCTAGTGCCTTCGGTTTGTCGACGGTGCCGTTGGCATCTTCATCGTTCACCCACACGGTCGCACGGCGCACCGGATATTTAATGGAGCTGCCTTGGGAACGGAGAATGGGGCTCTCGGCCAGACAAAATCCCGGAAACCTGCCGCACGGCACACCGCTCCAGGACGTCTCGGGCGTCTTTGGGTTTATTAAGTCGTCTTCATTTCATTGCACGCGATGAGGGATGAGCAGAACTCTTTGTAGCGAGAGACTCAGTAACATCGAATGGTTTATATGTTACACTGTTTGTAGTCCGACCGACTTAACGTTTTTGGAAACGAAACGAACGAATTCGATTTCGCCTACATAAAACCTTCAATTCAAAGCTCTTTGGTCAATTAAATGTAGTAGACTTAGCCGAATGTTTTAAATTAGTACCTTCTGGCGGTTCAATGATAGAAAAGGCGTTTCTTCAGTTTCCAGTTTCGGTGTCGAATCATCGAAATCGTTTGCAGCGATCGTCTAATATGTGGTCTTTGTTGGACAGGCTGTATCTTGACCTAGTATCCGACAGTGGAGACTTCGAAAAGAAGATGAACAGTCAATAGAACTTCCAGACTGACTGACGTAAACGCAAAGACCGCTCGACGGTTGTAGCCGGATAAGTAAGTAGTAAGACGTGACGCAAGCAGACTGGCACAAGATTTTAATATGCTATAGACAGAAGTTTCAGCAACTGTGTTTTGCGTTCCAAACGTAAGACCTCATTATACTTGGCTAAAAATCACCGTCAAAGAGCTCTAGCACCTCATAGTAACTAAAATGCAGCGCCAGTCGAAACCCGACGGCAACAATCGGTCACCACGAGTGGCAGAAAAATTACTGCTGAGTTGCAAACTGTATCCAAAACACGGAAATGGGGATCTGACCTTGGCCTAAGAACAAAATGGAGCAAAGGACCAATAAGTTAGATGAATTGTTGTAAGTTATCTTCTTTCGGCGCCATACACCGTGTGTCTTGGGACCAAAACGCCACAGTTTTGGGGACCGCAGAACCTGTGATGGATGGCTTACTTCAATAAAATTAATCCACAAATATAAACAATTAGCCGCAGTTCTCTAATGCCGTCCTGTATTTGTTGAATTCTCCAACAAGCAGCTCTAATTGTTGGTCGCATTTTTTTCTCAGCATCTTCAGCAAGGGTTTCTTCGTGGAAGGTTCGAAGTCGTCGCGAATGGTCCGGTTTAATTGCGACAGCAGCTCGCAACAAAGTTTGCCAATCGGGGAAGGGTTTTTTTTGTTTTGGATGGGACAGAGCAACCCACGCAGCGGCCCTCCGAGCAGCTTCATCATTATTATTGGATGAAGAACAACCCATTTTACAAGCCATGCCTTCGGTGGCTGAAGTCTGGAAGCCCTCGGTCTTGCTACCCGGTCGACGAAGTGCAACAATCGGTGCACTTCTTCCGTAGGTGATCCTTGGCCCGGCGCGCTGGTCCTTACCTGACTGATTCGTTAAAGGATAGCTCAGAGCGATTCCTTCGCACACCGGCAACACGAAACCCAGCAGCCCAGCCGGATGCCGTAGAAGGGTTGCGTTCGTTAAGGCTGGCTAGTGGAGTCGCCGCCATGTCGCCGACACGGCCGTCCGGATTCGCAGCTTGTACGAGCCGCAGGCGCACCCTTTTTGCTCTCTCTAATGAGTTTGACCCGTCGGGAGCGGCCTGGAAGTTAACCATCCCACCCGGCTTCGGCCCCCGTCATGATGAATCACCCGTTGGGAGTACTTCTTGCCTGGGGTACGTGACTCGCTTCTTTCGCGGCAAGTTGAAACATTTTCTTCCGTCTTCTGTCGAATCTTGCCCATTTATCGTGCTGTGGTGCAGCAAATCAGGATTTGTGTGTTTTTGGGTCTGAGACCCCTCAGAGACTCAGAACCGGATGGGGCCGACAATTTCCCGCTAATTAAAGAGAGGCTGCTATTGGTGTACTTACTGGAATACGCCAAATCCCTATCCAAAGCCTTCTGAACGCTCCTGGTCTCGCCTCTGGCCACTAGCAGCGCACGGTCCGTTCTGGGGCCGATCGGGCGCATCCTCCGGGAGTCCGCTGGGGATACCGGTGAAGCGTTCACGGTGCGCCCGACGGTGCCGGCTAACCGCAAAACGGGCCCAGGCGCTCCATAATCAATCGAAGTAATTAATGGAAAATGATAATCCCACTAATTAAAGATAATCCTTTCATTTTTCCCCTGAGATACATTTCTCATTAGCACCGGAGTACGCTAATTTGACCGAGCGGTGACCGAGTTCGGCGAACGGTGGACGGGTGTACTTGGGCGTTCTCGTCCCTCCTGATGTGCGTCGGCCCTAGCTGACCGGTAAGCTCTCGGTGGGGTAGTTTACTGCCCACCGGGATCGTCCGGATACGAGGCCCTGGATCATGAGGGCCCCCGACGGAGCGAGCGGGAGCGATTGGACGATGGAGGGCCGATACGGACCAATACATCAATCCATCAAGTGAACCGTCGAAGTTAATACTTTGCGGAGGATTTACGCGTTGCTGTTGTTCGCATTGTGGAGGCCACCAATTGTTGGATCTCCACATGATTGAAGAATGGACTACGTTTTGTTGATTACTAAGTTGTAGAAGTCCCAATAAACAGTACAGATTACAGGATATTAGGGCCCATGTGATGAGGTTTTGCTGAATGGTAATAGAAATGTAATAAAGAATGGCATTTTATAGGATATCAACCAATATTAGAGATGTGCTGTTGATTCCACTATAATCCAGTAATTGCCGTTTCTGCACTGTGCTGACGCTCCAAGTAATCCTGGCCAGTAATAAAAGTGATCCCGTGACGTGCCAGCGTCACGACAGGGCAGATCAACCCACGGCCAGGGGGTCATTATTCGCGATTTAATAATTTGTTTCCCGGTAGCAATTTTTTTTGTTTTGTTCGTTGCAGGTCATTTTCATTGCCTGTGCCGTCTCCTGCCGAGAGCATGAAAACTTTGTTACACGTTGTATAATTATAACATGTCTTCCGGCTATTTGAAAGGTGCTTGTTGGAGCCGGGCGGGCGGGGACAGGGGAGTTTTCTTCGAGGCCTACTCTCGGCCCACAACCCAGGTTTCCCGGGCCCGGGGTTTTTTGTCTCCCACTTCCCGGTGGCCATTGTAGCGGCGTCCGTTTTTCCGTGTTTTTTTTTCTCTGTTCGTTCCGGCTCGCCTTTTTTTTTTTTGCTCTGTTCGCTACCTTCCGCGCTCCTAAATTGGAACGTGTGTTTGACGCAACGGAAGTCAAGTGAGTCTCTCGTGTCTCGTGTTCCACACGGGAGTTGACTTCCATCTTCCAGCATTAAATAATTGACACTCCACCTACCACCACCACCACCATGGCGAGGACCAGCAAGGAACTGAATTAATTATCAACTTTGCGAGGACACTCCTGTGAGTGCGAGAATCAGCGGAAGAAGTCGTGCAAGTCGTGGCCAACGGTAATGCTGGAGCTTTACGAAATCGTTCGAAAAGCCAAACAAAATGATTTTTATTTCTTCCCAAGAAATCAATTAAGAATATAAAAAAATTAATTTAGTTAGGTGTTCATTTCCCAGTAGTGTGCTTCATTGAATCCATTTTACGGTCAAGATTGGCTCTAGTTGCTTTGCTCGATTAGCTTTGGAAGCGTTTTGGCTAGGACTTTGCGTTTTTCGATTTTGTAACTTTTTTATATTGTTTTGCACTTTTAGTACTCACAAACTGTAGTCTTTCTAGTTTCAATTTTGGTTTCTTATCTTCTTATGCAATGAGATGAATACTTTTTTTTGTAGCAAGCAGTGTTTTAGTTTTATTACAAGTTTTGGTTTTTTGGCTGTTAAAGTTTTTTGTTCTGCATGTACTTGTTAGTATTCCGTATGAGTTTTTCTAGGGGAAGACTTGTGCTGTGCTAGTGCTAGTTTCAAGTGGTTTGATTTATATTTTTCTTATTTTAATTTATCATTCGACAAAAGGAACCATTCAATTGGATACGCTTTGATCGTGGCAGTGAATGTTTGATGGTTTCTTTATTTCTCCTAAGCCGTATTATACTGCTTATCGACTGTTAGTTCTTTTTGCGTTTTTGGATCGTCTTTTGGATCATTTTAACACTTTGTTGTTGAGTTTATTAATCTTTTGAGTTGGTTTCAATTGTATTTTTTTAAACGATGTCTTTTTCTTTTTTGAAGCAACTCAGTTAATAACTATCATGCTTCTTATCTAGCTTCTTAATTTGGCTAGCTTAATATTGGTTAAGGCTTATTTTTTATTCCTATAAAATAAGAAACCAATTATTTCAAACCACACGTTGAATGTTTCATAATTAATGCAGTGTTGCATTTTCGTTACGTTGGCGTTGCACAATTTTTGCGTGGCTTCATTACAGGATGTCACCCGTTCGCGACGAAACTAACCTCGCAGACGCTAAGGACAAGGACCATCGGCAGCGCCCGCCCGAGTGTGGATGAAAGTGGCCACGGCGACGGAGAAATGGTCTATTTCTTAATAAACAACTAATCACAGTTTACCATCAAAAGTTTCCCATTTCGAGCACCTCCACCCGGGCCCGGCCGGGACGGGAGACAGGGGACAGAATGATTTATGTCCCTGAAGCGTTCGGCGGACCAGAGAGCAGCAAAAAAACCCCTCTTTTCGCGGAGAGGTCGTCCGATTCGTTCGACGAGAGAAGCAACCATTCCGTGCTCGGCAAAATTGATTGAACCTGCGAACCGCTCCGGGCGTCCGCGAGGAGAGATCGGAAAAACAATCTTCCCTTCGTTTCGCAAGTCGTTTCGGGGCAAGTCTCTGTCACCGCGCTGATTGCAGCGCACGGGGGACGGGCGCCGCTAATCGAACGGTGCACCCCTCGCGCCCAGGACCCAGGTCGTGTCGCTCGCCTCCCCGGACACACAATGTCTGCCGAGCGAGCCGGGCGAACGAAAATCGACTCATTTCAATTAACGCGCCATCGCCGTTCGCCGGAATGCCACGCATTTATTTCTTTCCTCTTCTTTCGACGTACTCCATCCCTGAGAGCGCCACCCTTAGTCCGCCGCGCGGAACCTTGTTTTTTTTTGCTCGCCCATCCGGCCCTCCGGATGTCCTTCGCATTCCGGTCCGCGCGCGGTGACGTTTCTCATTTCACGGCGGCTTTCGCTCGTCCGAAGGCGCGCACCGAACCGGTTGAGAAGAAGGAACCTTTTCTCCCATTTGCTAGCCGGGTTTTGGGGAAGGTTTTCCGACCGCCCCGGGGGCCATCTGGGGTTCAAGGGGCGGGGGGCGGGTGTTCCGTCCCATCGCCAGCCCTTTTCTCTTTGGCAGCTCGCTTCACCGGTCTTCGACCGCTAATTCATTTGGCGAATGACAAGAAGCAATAAATTACAGTGATCAAATTGGATTAACGAACGGTTCTCGCGGGCGCCCTCACGCGGGCACGACGATGATTGGTAGCGTGGCACTAATGCATTAAAATTAGTCCTCGATGGTTCATTAAAGTTGAAGTTAATCCGTAAACGGTTTCGGTTTTTTGCTTGTGCTTTGCTCGGTTGAATTTGGACGGGTGCCAAGAATTTAGGTTGTTCTTGTTTCAGCCAATGGTTCTACAGCTCACACGGTTTGCTTCTATTTTGCAGAGTTGCTGGAACTCCACGGCACTGTTGATATATTTTGTTTATTTGTTTAATTATTATGGTACGCCTAACGTGTTTGAGGGTTTTATTAAGCACTCGGGTTAAACTTTGAGTTAAAATATCGTATTGCAGAAAGAGTTAATGGTTATATTGTATAACTCTATGTTATTTGTATTTTATTATTAGTTGTTTTGTGGCTCTCACATTTATTGCGCTCATACGGTAACGACCGAGGTAAATTTCTTCAAATGTTTGAAAAATAAAGCTTCAGTTAATTAACTGCAATTACTATTTTTTGGGCATGATGTAGTTAAAATATTATAGGCGAAACCTTATTGGTTTTCTAACATGAACAAATTATATTTCACTGACATTTGCTCATGGTCTTGCAAATAGAGTCGAAGAATGATCACGATCGTTTGGATCATCTCATTGTGACACTGCGAAACCTCACAAAAGTGGCTAGCAAAAGGATCGCACTTTAAATCGAACCGGAACACGTGTTTTTCGTTGATTAAGCTATGCCCATTTCTGTCAAACACATATCTACATTTACTTTTTACCGGACAAACATTTCACTAAGCAAGAGAACAGTATTTGCAAACAATGGACTTACACTTTAACGGACTTCCCAGGCCGCGATGATTGCTACATACCTGGAAAGAGAAAGAAACAAACCCGACATTAAACACTTTGCCAAACTTCGGCGTTCATCATTTTGCGGAAGTCGGCAAAACAAATGGCTCGATCGATCTGCGAACCGTGGCCGCAGGACCACAGCGGCCAACAATTACGCCAACACCAACGTTTCACTTTACACGGTCGAGTGTGCGAAAAGTTGCGAACAACGATGGTTTAGCAAATTTCTTAATTAATCATTTGCCCAGTTTTGCCCCAATCCCCAGCACTTGAGCCCGACTTGATATACCCGTGCGGTGGCCTGGGAGCGCTCGGAAGACACGAAAGCGATTCTCGTCGAGTAAGACGGTGTCAGCCAGACGATGGGATGGTTGGCCGGCCGGATGTTGTTAGTTGTAGGGGTGCAGGGGGGAGCCCAACGAAAACCGGAAGACTCGGCTGGCTGGCTGGCTGGCTGTTGTTGTTGCTGGACTGGAAAACTCCCAAATTAGAGTTTTCCTTCCGTCCAGCGGCACGCGGAACGCCCCAGCACGCGCCAGTTATCATCCGGTGCCATCATTACAATCATCATCAGCAGCAGCGGCGGCAACCACGTGGTCTCCCACCCTCGCCCCCGAAAACCCCGGAAGTCTCTCCTGGCCTGTTGGTGCAGGGCGCCGTAAAAAGTCGTAACTCGTTCCAATTAGAACCGGAGAGCCCGCCGCGTGCCGTGTTGTCCTTCCGACCATCATAACTTTCGGGCGGACGTTGGGGGGCGGGTGTTCCGGCCAGCCAACTCCCCGGCATCCCGGCTGGCCGGTGGGTCCTTGTCCTTGGTTCCTTTTTTTTCGCTCCCCGAGCCGGCAGCCCAGTGCTTTGCCTTCATTTAACGAAGTGATCCTCATTTTAGTTAATGGCTTTCGGCCACTGTACTGCGAGAAACCGCACCCAGACTCTCTCGCTCTCTCTATCCCTGTCTCTTTTTCTCTCTCTGTCTGTGTTTCTCGTTCTTTCTTTGAGTTTTCGTCTTATCTTTACACGTTTCTCGCTCTCGCTCTCTTTCTCTCGATTTTCCTTTCTCGGTCTATTCCACTGCCGATCTCATTAATTACCATTCCTCTTTGTCCCCTGGCCCTAATGGGTCCTCTTACCCTTCCACTCTGTGGTCCAACTTTTGGCACGGCGCATCGGGGAAAGCGCACCAGTTTTCCGAAGCATATTTCCTTCAGAGACGTTCCTTCGAACCGAACGACGCCGGCGATGGCAGTTAGTCTTTCGTTTCATTCATTAAACTCACCACTTTTGCTCATTATGATTTGCATCGTTTTTTCCTGCCACCCGTCTGCCACTCTGTGGCGCCCGCTGGGGTAACCCGCTGCTTGCCGATGCTTTTATTGTGTTGCGGAGCGCAGCGCTTGTTCTGTGTGTGTTGCGACGGCCACCGCGCAAGGCGCAAGGACGACGACGACGACGACGGCGAAGTCCCACGTCCCGCAGGCCTACGGAAGGAAGCGCCGCCCGCGGGTGGGGCCGCAGGCCGGTGGTGGGGTTTTATATCGGCCACCGGCACTACTGCTGTGCTCTACTCTCGTAATTGTTATTGTTTCTCAAGTCGTTATAATTATTTCGCATAGCGGCATTTCATTATCAGCTCGGATTTGAGCTCGTCCGGGTGGTCCCGGGCCCGTGAGGCAATGTGATTTGTGGTTTATTGCGGAGCCCAGAGCACACTCCTCGGCCACGGCCTCGGCGGAAGTTGGAAAGTGGATCGCACGCTCTACGATGTGTAAAAACGGAGGGCGGCCGGGGACTACTAACTCGGCAAGGTCGACGCCGGGACGCGGAGCAACTCTCCCGCTCGCTCTCTAATAGACACATTTCGTTAATGATTTTGTCTTGTCCATAATTAGCCACGGCCTTAATTAAGTTGATGCCATAAAGCTCCTGCGCATCCGGAGCCGCCGGTGCAACGGCCCCTTTCGGGCGCCTGTTCTGCCATTTTTATTTTCCCAATGACGTAATGCAGCTCGTTTTCTTTCCCCGATGCCAAGCAGATACGGCCAGGTCGTTGAATTGGGTTTTGTAGCCAATTAGAGCAACATCCACTTAGGTATTAGGAGCGCCACAGAGTTCGACACTTGCTTCGCTCGCTTTCAAATGGTTAGTGGTTCGCTTTGCGCTTAGTTCACTATTGCCTCAATCGACCGACTTAATTTGGAACTTAATGTAATTGTAACTGAAATAAATAACTTTCACATAATCTTTTTAATTTTTTTTATTGTTGAAGTGACGAGACATTGGGACGGGAGCTAGTAGCGGATAATTGTAATAAATGGATCGAGAATAATGAACCGATCATATCGACTTACAGCGATGATCGCAATAATTCATTGAGTTGGTCGATCGTCGATTTAAGTTTCAGAAACTTAATAGCTCAATTCGAACACCACAGACCAATATAATACCCATTTTTTACAAATAGAAATAGGGGCCGGGGCCGAATAGAAATGGAATGGCATGAAATTTCTTGAAACTCTAGTTGACCAATGCCGTGACATTTTTAGCAGGATAGTGAGCAATGCGGAAGCATCATCAATGCTTGTGATGACAGAAGCTTTGAAGGTTTAATTTCGATGGCAATTCGCTCTTTGTAACATGTTCATAAAATGTTCAAGAAACTTCTTTAAAAAGTGTTGATAAAAGTAATGCTTTGCATGTTCATTGCGATTTTGACAGGTAACAAGCAACGCCCGTTGCGTATCCGCCACAATTACGCCACAATCAATCAAATTTTACCCCCAAAACGGTCAGTAACAATACCTGCGAGTGGCGTCCAGTATCCCCGGGGGGCATCTGTTTCTCGATTTCACGCACAGCCATTTTGTGCCATCAAAGGACCGAAGACGCTGTGGTCCTGTGAGCGCGCACCATCGCACCCGGCGGCGTTAATGGTGATGGGAAAGAAATTTCATTACCGGTTGCAACGCTCCGCATTCAGATCCGAGAATGTTATTCGATCCGAAGCACCGATTGAGGCTGCCAAAGTTACCTCTGTGCAACGTCCACATACGTGTGAAGGAGGGAAGTAACGTCAATACGGACGCCCAACGCTCTCTCATTTTCGTCGTCTTCGTCTAATGTTGAATTTAATTAAATATCAGTTTTCAAACCGGACAGCGGGCGTTTATTTGATTTGCCGGATGCCATCGCTGTTTGACGGTCTGGTGTGTGTGTGTGTGTGTGTAGCACTCAGATGTGAACATGATTCGGCTGATAAAGTTGCACGCACGCACGTACGCATTGGGTAATTCGCTGGTAAACTTCCCAAAACTAGAAGTTTGGCGAGATTCAGGTAATTTGAACGCAATCTGGCATTCCGCTTCTAATCGGGCCTTATCCGTTATTCGATGTTTTTGCTGTCATCCAACACCACGCATCGTTTTGATTAGTGTTCTTTCAAAGGTCGGTATGTGCTTCATTGAATTGTTTTTTTGATTACTTAAAAGGAGCAATGGTAGAATTGTTGGTGTTTCTTTTCCGCTGTCTTATGTTTTGGTATAAAAAAGGGATAAACATAAATAAATAAATTTGAAGCAAATAAATAAATTTGAAGAATATTGTTTTAATAGAAATAAAGTGATTTTAATAAGGGAAGAAGTGACTAAGTACATAACATGAACCGAATCACAAGTTTGGAGAAAGCAAACAACTTGGAAAGAGAATGAGAAACGCAACAATATGAGACAAAAGGGTAAAAGTTTTATACAATTTTTAAATACTTCTTCAATTTTTTTAAAACAGTAAAACAAAACAATAAAACACCGCGAAGAAAGAAACGAAACAATCGAAAAGTCAAACGGCAAAAATCGAACACAGCAACAGCGGTTACAACAAAACTGGGCAAAGCAAAAGTTCGTCGTCCGTTCCGTTTGAAGTGTCAGACGAAACATCACTCCTCGTGGCTCCCCGTGGCCGTGTGGAACTGTGTGTGTGTGTGTGAGGTGAAATTGCTTTTTCTCACTTCCCCGGATGCAGGAGCATGGGCGTCTACCCATTCGTTGCGGATCTGTGCGGAACCGGAAACCGAACTGTGAAAGAACTGGCCGGCGCGAGGACGCAGAACGAGCCGTCAGGACGCCCCATAACAAAGTATGTACATAAATTAAGTTAGATTTCTGGGGCTGATCGAAGACTTCTCGGTCGTGTGTGTGTGTGTATGTGTGTGTATGTGTGCGTCTTAAGCTTGTGTACGTGCGGTAGCACACGTCTTCCGCCTGGGTCTGTGGGCCTTCGCCGGCGTCGGGAGCGGCGAGTGGAGTGTGTAAGAAATTAATTAAGAAAATTTTCTTGATTGCGGTACTCTACACCCCTGGCCACCTTGGGCCACTCTTTCCTCACGCACACACACACACACACACCAAGATGATGGCAGCTTCCGGTTAGTCGAAATTGAGCCGGCAGACCTCAATGTCGGACGGAGCGTTTGGGTGCGCTACGTGACCGCCGGGAGGAGGCGGCGGTGGCCAGTAGGTGTCGGGTGCAGGCTGTGTGGGTTGAAATATTAAACCGGCAGTAGCCGACAGCCTCGCACACACACACACACATCCTAGGACGGACACTTCGTTGGCCAATTCGCGCGCAGAGAGCGCCGGGCACTGGTTGCTACTTTTTGGTTGTTTGGCCGAGGCGAGGCCGGACCGTTGAGTTATTGTGTCTGAAGAGCGTGGGGTCGAGCCACGGCACGGGAAACCCGGATGTTGAAAATACTCACCCTACCCCGCCCGATACTGCCCGATCGTTACCGTTTTTCCAGATACGCGATTATTATTGAATAGCGGTTCATTATGGAACTGGCGTCGACCGACACCAATAAGGCGCCGTGCCGAGCGTCGGGAGCCTCACATGGGAACATCGAGAGCGCCGCCGCAACCGTGCCACCGAAGGCACCGGGGTCCTTCGCCGTGCTCCTTCCAGCACCACCGGGACACCACCGGAGGGTGAACTGACGCGAAAAGTGGAAGTAATTGAGTTTTAACGGAACCAAGGGACGGTTGAAAAGTTTTTAATTGAAAATTTTCGGTTACATGCGGTTTCTTGCTAAATCTCTTATCCACTCCCCAGACGCCACTCAGGGACACACACAGACACACACACACGCGCAAACACCCGGCGTGCCGGCCACTGCGGTCTTGAGAGGGTCCGTGGAATGGGAACGTCTTACGACAATTAGTTGGCCAAGCAGTGGCCGCGTTGGGCGCTGTCGGTTGTCCGAAAAAGTATCAAAATGTTGACTTTCCAGATGGTAGGGAAGGCAAGCGAAGAAAAGAAAAGGAAAGAAGAAAGCTTTGCCGGCTGCTGGCTTACTGCAAACGAAGTAAACTATGTTTTCTTAGCTCTATTGGGGCAATTTGTAATGCAATCGGTGCAATTCAATTTGCTCTGATTTATATTGTGATTTCATATAAAATTTGGTAAAATTGATAACGTTCTAGAGATATTGCAATTAAAGGACCTCATAAAGAGACAATTAATGTAACAGGTTGTTGTTTTGAAAATACATTTAAATAACTTTTGTAGAGAAGCGAAAATAAAACATTTTACGAAGTTATAAATACAACAACGAACAGACAAAATAGAAAGTTAGAAAAACTATAGAAAAATCAAATAAAACTAATTGAAATAAACGAAATCGAAAAAAAATGAGAAACAAAGTAAAGCAACATTCTAATAATGCATAAAAAATAGTGCGACCAGAGTCACAAAATATGAGAGTTAAAAAGGTATAAGTTACACCACCGAAATACAAACCATGCGCAATAAATATTCAAATTAAAATTCCAAACAGTAATAAACGACATGTAAGAATTAACAAATTATGAAAAACCAAACTGATGCACCGCAAAACTACAAATAGTGAGTGACGTATTGATTATTCATTAAGTACATCGAGAATATAATGTTAAACTATAGCAATGACCTGCTAATAGTACTGCTTGAAGGATCATAATGCATGTTTTAACACTAGCAACACGTGTACAGAAACGATTGTTGATCCTTGCCAATCGTAATTCAAAATCTTCCTAATGGAAACCGCAAATGAGCAGCTCTGAAGATGACCTCGAAGCATCCACCATGCAAACGGAGGTTGGTCCCACAAATGGGATAAGGAGAGTGTCTCCTGTCGGCCGTGCACGTAACATCCCGCCATCCCTGCAACAGACCCCGGCCGCTGTTCTTATCCTGCGCCCAGCCCATCGTCATCGATGGCATCGGGGTTTTTGTTGAAAATTGCGATAGTCTTTTTCTCGTCACCGAGCCATCCAATTATCCGGAGCCCCCTCCAAGCGCGCTCGGTCGGCACTTCCGGTCCGCGCGAAGCGAAGTGGATTGTAATGCACGCTTATAAATATTTTCTATTAACCTAATGGATTCCTAATTTGATGCAGAAATAAATCACAAACGTTTCCGCTCGCACATCACTCTCGCGAAAGTTGGTTGGGCGCAAGGAAGTGTGTGTATTCTCGCAGCCAAAAAGGACGACCGGCCTGCGAACGCGTACGCGGGCCTGCGAACGGTCCCGCACACCGTGGCCTTTCACTCACTCGATCGTCCTTGAGCGCGTGCCTGTCTGTGGGCGGGTGTGTGTGTGTGTGTGTCGGTTAAAAGAATGTAACAAAAGGCGAAAGTGGAGCAACTTTCGCAAAGCACTGCCCCCGTTAGGCTCCCCGGCACCAGGAGAGTGATAAGAAACGAGTGTTTATTATGATTGTGGAGTAATGCCCCTGAAGTGAAAGTGACTCCGGGCTGGGAGAAGGAGAAGAAAGAGAGAAAGAAAGCAGCCGGGTAAGTCAGCAGCGGGCAGCAGCAACCTGTGACGGAGTATTGAGAGTACTTTACGCCCGATGAACGTTATCCCTAAGTGTAAAGGAATATGGTCTAAATGAGGGTAATAAATATGGCGCTTCTCGGCGCGCTCGGCGACCGAAATAATGGAATGTGTAAGCGAGCATCTTTAAGTGGATTCATTAAGGGATGAACACTGGGATGCCCGGACGGTGGCTGGTTATGATGAAACGAAATGCAAAGTTTATGGTTTCTCCAGAACCGCGTTCAATACTAAAGTCGATTAAGCAACAAATTGTTATTCTTTTAAAGGAACCGATTTTTAGATAAAATCAACAAGCAAAACAAATAGAAAAGAACAATAAAAATGGAAAAGTAGAAAGAAAGAACATTCAATTAAGTAAGTTGGAAAGTGTGAAAAAACATGAAAAAGAACATTTCATTTATTTTAACTTTCCACGTACGTATGCTTAGCTCTTTTATCCTATTTTGGTTTCCCTTTTTAGTTTTCTTATTGTGCATTTTATTGCTGTGCTTCATCGTTTTTTTTACATCTGTACTGAAACTTTACTGTTTTGTGTGTTGTTTGTTGTTTAGTCCTCTTCCCTTAGTCCTTTCTCGTTCACGTTTTCAATTTTCCTTGTTTCACTGACTTGTCGTCATTCAAGCGTGCAACCCGGTACTCGGTGTTGCTCGATCAACGACTTTCGAGGCCGCACCGCGTTGAGTGGGCTGCTTTCGGCTCCATTTTGTGTGTGCATCCTCCGGTGGCACTAGCTCTAGCTGGTCCATCTCCTGTCAGGCAAGTAGTCTGCCCACGGCAGCAACGGGCCAACTGGTGCCACGTGCCATAGTTTTCCATTTATTTCAATGCGATCCTTCGGCTTGATAAATGGAACAAACTTAATCGACTTTTCCCAGACCGTCGTGTCGGGAGCTCTGGGTCGGGATTCTCGGGCTCTCGAGGTTGTTGCTGCCTGCTGTTCTGTGACGCTTTGTGTGGTGAGTACAGCTACAGTCAGTGGACTTTGCGAGTGTTTGGCGCCAACGATTGTGCGGGGAGGTCAAAACCAAAGTCTCCCAGTCCAGTCGAAAGGACACCCGAGTGAGCGGCGATCCTGCCTGGTTCCCGAAAACTTCCGAATCTTGAAGCGTCGATGAAAAGCCAAAGCAGACGGAAAAATAAAAGGCATTTGTCTGGGTACGCGCGCGCCCGCGCTCTCGAACGCCGTATGAGCCGTGCCGTGCCGTGCACTTTCCGGGCGGCCATTTTTATCGTCGCAAATGAACCGTATAATTACGGTATCAAATTGAAATTCCATTATTCCGGAAGGTACATCGTCGTCGACATCGTCTAGGGGCCCGCTCGATCAACACCCGGAGTTCAGTTTCGGGCGGGCGTTGGGGTCCTAATTTTTCATCTTCAACCCAACGGCCCGAGGACCGGACCTTATGTGAAGCCGACAGTGTATGCGCTCTGGAGTGGAGGTCAGGTCAGTTCTAACGACCTCCTCGCCCCCAAATTCTGGTCTGGACCTGGGCCACGGACACGCGGAGCTCGCTACCGGCATGCCGTTGCGGGGCGGATGATCTTCGGTCAATGATAACAGCTCGAGTCCCGGCCGACCGGCCGCCTCGAATGGTGGTGCGCGGGGAGCAAAAGTATGCTTGTCATTTTATGCCCTTTTAATGCGCCACAGCCAGCAGCGAGAGGGCCGAGGGCTGGGGGGAGAAGAAATACATCTTGCGATGGACGGCGCTCGCAGTGGAAACGGAAGCACTTTGCACTGCTGTCGGATAAAAGTCAGCTTCATTGCAGCGGACGAAGACGGAACGATTCGGTGGGGACTGTCTCTCCCACAGCCCGGCCCGCCCGGCTCAACTCCGCACTATGCACGGGTCGCCTCTGGCCGGGTGGCCAGATATTAATTATCAGGCGGACCGGGTTATGGGGTTATCTGTCGCCAGGGAAAACGTTAGCAAATTCTCAGAGCCAAGTTAAACAATGAGCCACAGAAACAGGAAGTTGGAAACTACAGTTTTGTAGAATAAATTTGTATTGGATGAAAGGTTGAGAAATCCCAAAAATAGCGCCTGAATATTATTAGTATTAGTGATGTTGATAGTATCGTTTTAAGGACAATTCAGTAGAAATAAAGAGCAATGACAAGAATTCCATACCAAGCCCCATGCCAAGGTAGACGAATATAGTACAATTATAGCACAACGACAATCTAATACATTGTCACGCGCTGGATTGTCCATTTGCCAACAAGGTCGGTACATGCTGCTCCGTATTTGTTGCATTTCAAAACATTATTTCATACCTTGTTCAAGAGTCTGATGACCAAAATTTTATTATTTAAGAACGATTTGCATATTTGTATCGGGTCAAGGCACCATGCGTCGTTCCACCAATCTTTCGGCACCAATCGAATGTGACAAAAATTTTGTCCACCAAACGTAGCCAATCGCAGCCCAACTGTGCGCATCGTCCCGTGCTCCAGAGTGCTCCAGTGTGTGTGGCGCAAAGGCATCGGAGCCGAAATAAACTGAATTTCTCACAGCGCGCGAGATAGAGCCTTGCCCCCCCGTACGGCTGGCCCAAAAAAGGACACGACCGGGTTGCCACCGCCGGGCGGATAGTTTTGTGCAGCCCCGGGTCCCGAGCGCCAGTTGACAGCGAAAGTAGAAAAGCTTTTAATTGCATTCATTCACTAAAATTACAGACATCCATTCTTCGGAGCTTCAGACATCATTAGGAAGCACTTTGCTTGATCGTTTGGTTTTGTTCCGGGGTTTGGATATTTCTTTCTCTCGGTCCCGGCGTTTTTTTTTTCTCTCTGGCGGGAACCCCACTTGTTTCATTAGGTTTTGCAGTAGTTGCAGCCCGGAAGATAGATAGCGCAGCCCGGGAGTGCTTCCGACCGGCTGGCGGGGGCTACTGTTTCCGGTTCCGCGTGTGGGTCTGTGTGTGTTTATGCTCCGGTCCGGTCGTTGCTGTGCCATTACTGCTCCGGAGCATCGATTGCGAAGTGCACCAGATGGCGAACGGCACGGCTGAGTGAAGCGGCTGGGGAAAGCTCCGAAAATGTACATAATTTGTAAAGAGCTTGGCCACAAATAAAATTTGCGGCGCTACCACCGATGGCTGCGCTCTATTCGGCATTCTTCCCCCTAAAAACCGAGATAATGAAGTTGATTTTTGGCATTGTGGACCGGAGTAAGTGTCTCTTAGGCTCCAGGGTAGAGAGCAATTTTAAGATAGGTTCTGTGGCGATGAAGTGAGCGGCCCGTGAATGTCCTGTCCTGGTTGTGTTGGGTTGTGCCTAATGTGCCGCATTTCGATTGGATTTTATAAACGAAGCGTATTTATAATGCCCTCTATAAACATTTGTTCACTCATTTGTGGCCTCGCCAGACTTCGGTAGGCTGGTCATGTCATGAGAATGGCGGACGACGAACCATTACCGCCCTAGGCCGTCCAGATGGACAGATATCAGATGGCGGGATTGCGTGGACAGAGGGTGGTGGGCGAGCGGTGGAGGAATTCCTTGTTGCAGGCTAAGACCACTCGGCGGTTGTTTAGTTTCCGGATAAGTTAGTACTGTCCGTGCAAAGAGTCTGTTATCTGTTTGGTCGATGAAGTGCAAACGGGTTGCTTTCAAGTAATTAATGCTCATTCCCGCAGTCAGCCCGCGACTGTCCATCGTTGTGTCCTACTTCTATTGGTTATCCCGGGAAATAGTGTGACCAACGACGGTACGATGGGATCGAGGGGAAAATACGAGACACTTGTTGTGATGGTCATCCAAGAAATTATTAGCGAGAAAAAGGAAAAGGAATAAAACCTTATTTATGCCACCATGTCCTACAGTGTGTGAGTTTCCAGCTTTCCTGCTTGGTTTTTCAGATAAATGGTAAACAGTTTGGTCGATGCGATGAAATAACACAGTTAGTACTAATACAGTGCGCTTACCACGTTCTTCAACGGAAACTTATTTAACTAAAAATATCGACAAGCTTTCATATGGGTATATTGAAATTAAAAGGGGCTAGAATTTATTATCTTCCTGACGATTGATGTCTTTTAAATGGTGTTACAGAGGATCACACGACAGGTCGTCAATTTTGAACCATAATTAAGATTGCCATTTTAGAATGTTATTGCAGTGCACTGGAAATAATAATGCAATAATCAATAGCAGTATTGAGTTTAAAAGGACAGAAAAAAAATGTAATGTCAATGCAAAAAGTGTATCCATTTTCTAGAAGTTTATTTTAATTTCCGTTGCTTTTCAGTTCATGAACTTGAATTGAAAATTACCATTCGTATGACAAAACACCCAAACAATTTGGAGTAGAAGGCAACTAGATTTAACTAGTTTCAGCAAAAAATCAACTAGTTTCGCTGCAGATTATTATGGCTTTTGGCTTATTCTTCTCGATCAACATATTGGCAACCCAGGTTGGAGAATAATAATTCTGCAGTTCATTGTAATTAATCAACGAACATGGTTGAATAACCGAACCGTGCATAACAACCGTGTAAACTCGGTATCGTCCAACAAACCCTAGACTAAGACCGAGAATCGATGGTGCAACTGCAAATCTGCCGCCGAAACAGGAGACAAACTGTTAGCCGAATCGTCGCTGTTTTATGCTCCTGCTGCAACGGACCCAAGAACAACGAGAACCACGTCGTAAATACTCAGGGAAAAACCCTGAGTAAGAGGAAGCCAGTCCCCGCGCGAAGGATTCTAGCCGCGGGTCCACGGACAACAGCAGCCAGCTGGACAGCGACACACACGCAGCTGCTGGCAGGCAAGCAGAAGGCAACGATTTTTTCGGGGATATTTAAATATTAATTAATTTAGTAAAAAATTCAAAGAGTTTTAATTAAATTTTCCATTAAGAGATAAGATGGCCGCCCGTGGCCGCACGCGCGCTTCGTGTTGTGTTCCCTTTTTTCCGGAGGACGGCTGGGGAAAACAAGGCAGGGCGGTGGTGGTGAAGGGGTGAAAATGAGCGCAAATGAAAATGAGCACCACACGGTGTTGCGTGAAAACGCGGGAAGCGAAAAACAGCTCGTGGCTCGGCGAACTGAGGGATTCCTCCTCCGTAGTCGTCGTCGTCGTCGCCGTCGTCGTTGCTGCCACGTTGATTAAGGATTCATGATGATTGTTGGGCAGGGTCGGGAGTTTCCACCCACCCGTCGTTGCCTGGGTGGGTGGCTGGGTAGTGGAATGTGAAAAACCCCATCATTTAAGTTTGAGACGGTGGCCCTGCACGCGGCACGCCCGGAACCTGGGGCGCTGAAGAAAACTAGCTGCCACGCCATGGAGGGCTCGGGGCAGGATGTGTTGGCCGTCGGCGAATGGCTAATGCTTTGCCGATGTGTCTGCGAAAACCCGTTTGGTGGTAATGTCCAACTTTTCTGGCACTGGGAAGCTCTGTGGTTGTGGAGCCGAGCCGAGAGCCATTAGGGAAAACCAGAAGGAAACTTGGAACGCTCGACGAGATGTACTATGTGTGTGTGTGTGCGAGCGAAACCTGGTGACTGCGGGGTCTTCACAAGTTCTCGGAATGAACCTCATTAAAATCTTGTCCTCTGTCGCCGGGTTTCGCGTCCCAGCAACGGGTTTCTGTGCTCCGGGATGTCCATCTTCCGATCATCGCTCAGCAGGACGGCCGCTTGTCAGTGTGTGCGTGTCAGTGGGTGGTTCTAAATATGAAGCGAACAGGAGTTTGGGGTCCAGAATCAACGTACCGATCGCTCGCTTGTTGGCCTCTAAATTGAGCAGAACCATAGCGATCTTTATCATTTCTCAATTTAAATTAATTGTGGTTTCCTCGAGGTAAATAAAGCTGTTGGAACATTTGGTTTTGGTTGTAGTTGTTGCCAAACAAAACAAAAAGCTGCTGATTGCCGTCTCAATATAATGGTGAGGAGCCTTGAGCTTAATTGCAAATAAATATTCTTAAGCGTTCATATGTTTTCTAATGTTTTAAGTAAAATTGAAAACGCCAGCACAAGAAAGGAAATGTTTAAAATAATCAGCCAATGCTAATAAGGGTTGTAATAGCATTTTTAGAAGCTGAAAATAACGTTGGTAGTGCTCATCAATTTATTTTGATTGCTCTTAAATACTATACAGGCCTCATGTGAAGTAGAAAAATAATGGACCAAATACTAGCGCGGAAATGAGCTGCATAAGGGGAAGCAAAACATTAAGTACATGCCTATTTTGTCCGGCTGAATATATGCACATAATTATCCCTGTCAATTAACAATGAATATCTCCCATCAAACCATTGAACTAGTCATTCAATTGACACTAATAAGCGCATGTGATAACCTGCGTTAATCTAATGGCAATCTCATCGCTTGCAGACCACACAGAATGGTGGTCGTTGTTTCATAATGTCACTTTCACCTCAAAAAGTTGGAACCGTGAAACGACCACTTTTCATAGGGGTTCTTTTTAAAAATGCCTCAGGTGTGCACAATTTACTGGAATGTCATACAAGAGCAAAGTCGATGGATTGTTCATTTAAAAAAAAATACATTGTAACACCTTGATCAAACAGTTCCCAGAATGATTGGCTGTCTGGCGTTCCTAGCATCCGGTGCTTCTAACATTTTTTTGTTTCATTGCTCAACTCTCTGTGATACTCTTACAAAAATTTGGCGTCATCATTAGTCGGGAAAGCTACGTTGATTTCAGTACATGTCCCTCTGAGTATTTTGCTGATATTTGAGAATTCCAATAATGAACTTGAATGAGTAATGGTAATTTGTCTTGAATGGTAATTTTTGTATCAAGGTGGTATGCTACACACATTAAATTTACGCTTTTATTGTTGCACAGAATATGTGGCTGTAGATTTGGCTTTGAAAAGAAAACATTAGCCGAGTATACGTAAGGATGATCACAAGTTATAAAATCCTGTCAACAGAAGCGTGATCATGTTTGGCGCTAATTGAAGTAATCAAACACAATTGTGATTCAGTGATCAGCCAGCTATGGCTACATTTCTATGGATGCAAATCCTGAACCTAGGATCAAAAAGTCTTTTTTTTTTTCATTTTTCCAACCCTTCGTCAAGTTGGAACATGAATAAATAAACAATTCAGTTCCACAACGCGATTAATCAGGGTTTGAATGCAATTCATCTGGAACAACCCATCGGTCAGTAGGTCCAAAGGATCTGAAACAACAAAGACGCTAATGCAGATGGATTCCTTAAAGTAGCCGCCGAATATTGTGCCGTGTGCTTCTGCAAACAACTGATTCCAGGGTATTCCATTAAACATCTCCAAACGACTCTCAGCATCAGCAGCACGTCGATTGTTTCGCATCGATTGTGAACAGCAACAGAGCAACAGCACTAACAAACAGCTACTTTCCCTTTATGTGCCATCCTTTGAACCCAATGAGGTCCATGTGTATTCGTTCGTAAAGGTCCTGGGAATTGATTATTCGGAAATTCTACCGACACCAAGTTTGAGGTTTGAGTTCGATCTTGCAACGGCCTCTATTGGTTGTTGTGGTTGCGGTCGAAAAGAGTTCCCAGTAGCCTTTCGAGTGGCACCGGGTGAAAGTTAATGTCGGTCATCGGCCATATCCTTCGGAAGTTTGCTGAGTAGTCGACGTCAGAGAAACAGAGCGGAGAAAAAAGGCTGCAAAAACAAAACCCAAACTGCTCTATTGTGTCAGCCCACACCGGACCATTGCGTCCTTACTCGCCCTCTCTCTCTCTCTCTCTCTCTTTGGGACGAAGGCGTCCTTTGCGTACCCGAAGTGTGCGCCGAAGAAAGCCGGCAGTCCGTCCGAGCCAAGCCGTCTTGCGAGCAAATTATTTAATTAAGTTTTCATTTAATTATTCTCGTTCCCCGCGTTGGCCGCGTGGGATAGCCCTTGTGGCCCCACCCAGCACTCCCAGCGCGCCCCCGCGCAGAGGGTGGGTGGGCTTTTCGGCGGCCCAGAAGCGGCAAACATTATTACGATGATGTTTACATTACAGATTTATTAAATTAATTTCATTCTCAGAGAAAAATGATGGATTTTTGGCAGCCCAGCCCGGCGGTTCCAGCGAAAAGCCCAGCGAGCCTGGTTAGGCCCGGGCCTGGGTCCGGAGCCCGTCTCAGGGATTATGTGGAAGACGAGCTGTGCGTGCGTGTGTGTGTGGCTGCTTTCGGCGAACGAGAAAATGGTTCCAGTGATTAAGGGGCGGCAAATGGCTGACTGCGTGAAATTGCTCTGCGAGACGAATGTGCGCGGCGAAGGCGACGACGAATTGTACCACCGTCGTCGTCGTCGTCGTCTTCCTCGACGAGTTTATGCGTCTTAGGACCTCCTTCTTCACCTCCGCCACGTCTGCCACAGGTTTTACGAGCCAAGAATGCAATAAGGATCATTATTCGGCTGCGAAACATTAGCAATCCACGCCCGGCACCACCAGCGGCACCCGGGCCTGCCCGGACTGCCGGGCGAATGGCGAAAAGTAATTTCAATTACGCTTTCTGCCGCCTTTGTTGAGGTTATTAGTGTTCTTATTATCATCATTTTTGACGAAAACCCCCGTGACGGGGCTCCCCTTCAGCGGGAGGTGACGCCCCTGGTGGATGGTTCAGTTCCGGGCGCTGTCGACGCTCGCTGCCGCTTCCGGTTCCGGTGGTGTGGGCTCGGTTCGCCCGTTCTAATTGGTGTGGCTGTTTTTATGCCGTGGCCAAAAATGAGATACACATAAGTCATTCCAGCGAGAGCGAGAGAGACGGGACGAGCGTTTCCTTGGGCGAGTGTTAATTTCCTTCGCAATAGTGATTAACGCATGGCTGAATGTGAATGTTAATAGACTAATCGCGTTTACTGCGCGCGTTGGGCCTCGCCACTAGTGCCCCTGTAAGGGCTTACCTGCCTTGCGCGGTAATTATAGTGCTTGAACCCTTTCCGGGGGGTGAGCTCGCCTAGCTCAAATAAGGACCTCCATCGTTCGTAATGCCAGTCCGACAGTTCGGTGGCCAAAAACGGGCTCAACAACTAGAGACTTACTGTCTGTTTCAACGAGTACACTAACACATGGCTTAACGAGGGCAAAAGAAATGTGCCGACTTTACGCGTCAAAAGTGAGACAATTAATTGCCGATGGATTACTCGGGGCCACTACACACTATGAAGAAGATCTTCAAGTCCTCAGGAATGCAGTTGATGCTGGGCTTTTTTTGTCCAACGAACGAGGTGCAAGTAGCACTCAGCAGTTAGCAGGCAGTCAACCGACTAGTCGTTAATGGATCAAACAAAAGCAGAACATTGTAAGGAACATCACGGCAAACGGGAGGATTCTACGCCTGTTTGTTTTTAGGTTTGGAAACAGATGGATGTCGCTAGGGGCCAAATCTGGTGAGTACGGTGGATGGTTCAACAATTGAAACTTTAATTCATGGAATTTTGCCGTTATCAAAATGCCCCTTTGACACGGTGAATTGTACTGATAAAGAAGAATCTTTATCTTCTGCAAACCGGGTCTTTTTTCACGAATTTTCTCCTTCAGCTGGTCTAAAAGGATATTACAATTACATAATCGAAATAAATTGTTTTACCAGTTTGCAAGTAATCCGCCAACAAAATTCTATTCTGTGCACACAGCTTTCTAAAACCCAATACTTCAGTAAAAATGTTATTCACACGACTCAATGAGATTCCCAGGGTTTCTATTAAATCTCTTTCAGTACTCGACGATTTTCCAATACGATCCGATCCTGTAATTTTCTATGATTTCAGGTGTTGTTGTCAGGGGAGTCACAAGTGCCAACGGTTTCGAGGATTGTTCATAGTGGCAGACAGAGTTTGCGAAATTCTGTGCATACTTCTGTGATCCAGTGCTTTCTTATCAATACTGATGTCAGAACTTCACAGAAGGAGAACATCACAAAGCGTTTGACAACATGGGATTGAAAGATAGCCATTGTGCTGCCAAAAAGTCACAAAAAGTGTGAATGGTAGTAAAAAGGATTCAGTTACTGGTAGTGCAATAAGTAACGTCAAATCAGAGATTTATTTCTATTAGTTATTGGAAAAAGCTGTAAAAAATGTCTAAGAAATCAAAGTAGTCACCACAAGATTGAAATCATTGTTAAGTTCTAGCGGGATAAGAAAAACAAAAATGTAAGAAATGAAAGAAATAATTTAAATTATTTCAAGCACCACGTTAAAACATGCAAAACCCTCAAATAGTCAATAGGAGAAAACCATCAATTAGTACGATACTAAAACTGCCGAAAGTAAATGAATTAAAATATGTAACGCAAAGCGACTGAACCGGAACAGACAACCGTGCCTTATTTAACGTTTCGGCTCCACTGATTGCAATAAATGCTGCTCTACCGAGCAAGGCAAACTAATTGCGAGCGAGGTTAAGATTGGCAACTTCAAGCAACGTTTGCTGTTGAAAGTTAGTCTCGAGCTGTCTCGAATTTTGAGACGCTTATCCTGAACAAATAAAGCGTCGCGTTTGCTCCCGTACCCTACCCCGAGGAGGTAAGCGCTAAGCCTTGGAGCCCCTTGTCCTGGAGACGCCCTGGCGCCTAATTAGTCCCCTTTTGCCCAGCCGGCCACAGGACAACCTTCGAGAAAATGGCGTGCCTTAAATCCGGGAAGTCCGAATCTCCACCTCCTGGGTCCGATCTGTCATAAATCATTTCCAATCATGGCCGGGCACCACACACACACACACACACGGAGCCACCCATACTAGTATTACTTTTCCTGCTAATAAAGATTATAATAACGGGTGGCGGGTGGTGGGTCCATTGTCAGCAGAGCCAATTTATGCCCCCCGCCGCCACCCGCCGATCGGCCCCGTGCGACGGACGGACCCCAAAGGACTCTCCAAATCTAAGGCCGGGCAGGAGCTCTCCCGGGTGTACCGGGGCCCGAGGTTCACTAATTGAAATCGGGAACCAAAACTACGTCGTCGACGTCGGTGGCGTCGTCGCTGACCCCCCTCATCTTCGCTGACAGGCGGCCCCCGGTTGCTGAGTACGCCAGACGGCGCGAGCTCGGACCTTGGCCCCGGCACCAGCCGGATGCCGGATGGCCGGTGCGGCTCATTCCAGCTGTGGCTTTGATGATGACTAGGATTTGATTCATTCCCTGCACCACCACGGAACGGTGTCCGGGGGGTGGTTGGGGGGGACGTCACGACGGTGCGGCCCCACCGCGCTTGGATCGAAATCGAATCGACAAAAACCCGGTGGAGAGGTTGGCCGGGTTTGCCCAGGCAAAAGTTCAGCTGAAAATGGAAATCTTTCAATATAATTCACTTTTCCGGTTCGGTGACAGTTTTGAATTGACTTTCTTCCCTTCCTTTCCCCCGACCCGGCGTGGGGGAGAGAGGGAGGATCCCGCCTGCCTGGCGGTGGCCGCCACCGTTTGGCGTTCGAACTTCGAACGCCCTTCCTTAAAAGCTCGCCTTTTTGCTTATCACATTTGCCTCGGACCAGAACGACGACGACGACGAGGACGAGGACGGGGCCATTTCGTGGAGTGTGCTGTGTGTGTGTGTGTGAGTAGTTTTTAACCCTCCTACCCCCCCGCGTGTCCGGTTCTCGCTTGACCCGGGCCGCCGTGGCTCATGATTGGTACTTTTACCGCTCCCGGAAGCTTGACCGGAAGGTGAAGAATGCGACCGGGGATTATGCTGGGGCGCTCCCGTTCCGTTCCGTTCCGTTTCCGTTCAGCGCGTTCGATCCGGTCCCGAATTCCATTATACGCTGCCCAATACTTCCCATTGTCTTAGCAGCTGGGCACCCCGGGATTGGCCCAGGGACACCGAAGCGAGCCGCGGCGCCGAAGTGTTGACTCGCCGGGCACTTCTTGCCCCCCGATAATGGTGTGTCTCCGGTTGACGGCGTTCTAGCCGAGGCGGCAGAAACGATCGCTCTCGCCCCCCGCACCGCACCGCGTGCCAGCCTCAGTTCGAACCCCGGCGGATAGTGAGAAAGAGAGAGTGAGTGAGTGAGAAACTTTTCGCGCAAGTTTTGTTGTTAGCTCCCCTCGCGCTTGGTGGGTGGACAAGAAGTTTAGCAATTGTAAGAAATGGAGTGATATCGACCTTGGTGGTGCCGCCCCCGTGCTCTGTCAATCCCTTCCCTATCCTCTCGCTGCTGGCTGTCCCGGCAAGGGGAGCTTTATTTGGAGAGACTCCGACTCTGTGTGTGCCCTTTTTACGCGAAAAGGCTTGCCAGAAGAGCCAGAGTGCACCAGGAGCGTGGTGGTGGATCGGAGGGACAAACGGGGACCGTACGTCGGCAAATTTTGTTGAGTGTAGTTTGGCCCATCGGCACCGCCCGCTCGTCCCAGGGTACCCACCCTCCCGCGGCTTGACAAACAATGATAAAGTATCGGGACGAGAGGGCGTGGAGGACAAAAAAGATTTCAATAAATAAAACAACAATTTTCAATATCTCCTTTTCGGTGTCGATTCCTTTCTCTTCCGCTCTTTCTCTAGTCTGGAATCGAACCCCAAGGAAGGGCCAGGGCACCGGGCATCGAAAGAAAGGATTCTTGGGGTACATTGATCGGGTAAAGTGATTGAAAATGTGCAGCGAATTCCGGGGTCACCCAGGGGCGGCCGTGGGGGTTTCCGGTAGCCGGAAGCCCGGACCCGGGCAGTGATCACATTAATGTGCAATTTTGTGCCGAAGGAAATTATACGCTTTCGCGCTGCCGTTTGCACAATGTGTTTCGTCGTGCTTTGATTGCATTTCTCTTTTCATTTCGTGCACACACACATACACACGGGCTCGCACACGCCGGATCGCGTTGTGGCCAAAAGCTTACTTGACGCCTCCAAAATTGATTGCCAGCCAGCTTTGGGGGTGTCCTTTAAGTTCCCGGCCGATGCCTTTGATGTGTTCGATTCGAACCCACTAATGCACAAGGCAATCAGGCTACTCAACCTGTTGACTCTCTTAACAAAGTAAATAAGTAAATAAACAAATAAATAAGAGGAAGAAAGATGATTGAAATAAGCAAAATATGAAACAAACATACAAAATTCGTGAAACTATTATTTAAATTTGAATTTGAATAAATTGTTATGTTAATTAGTTTCTTCATTCCAAGTATTGCGTATTTCACAGAAAATAAAAAAAAAACAAATAAATAAATAATAGTGTTAAACTTTCCAACCTGGCAACAGTTTGTAAGAAACCAGCACGAAACGTACGTGAAAAATGTTTTATTTACATTTCTCTTACTGCTGTTTCCTGTTTAAGGCGCTCTAAGCAAATGCAATGTTTTCAGTAAATCAATTCCAAAAAGAGATACATTACTGTTTGATTTGAAACGCCGAACTCGAACGGTCTAAGTAATTTGCTCTGCTAATTTGCGATCCACGCCGAAATATTTCTCTCGGAAATCCTTTCGTTTTCTAGGCTCGTCGTTAACAGTTTTCCACTTTTCATCAATTGACATAACTTCTGCATAGAATTCTTTCGAAACAGTCAGCGGTAATGAAAATATCAATCTCTATATATATAAAAATCAAGTTCTGTCTGTATGTTCCTTATAGACTCCGAAACTAGTGGACCGACTGACTCGAAATTTGGTATACAAGGGTTTTTGGGGCCGGGGAGTGCAATAGTCAAGGTTAGAAACCCCTCACCCTCCTCTTTCTTTGCCCTCCCATACAACTAACTGTTAAAAACATCAATTACTCCACAAGTTATAAATCGAATTTCATCAAAACTTGCACAATAGTTGATGGTCACCTGAGAAACCATGTGACAAAATTTGGTCCTTGCAGGACGAGGGGAAGGGGGGGTCCCCATACAACCCCAATCCTTAAAATACGTCCTAGGGCAATATGGGTATCGTTTCTTAGGTTTTGGTGGTCTCTAAATCGATTGGTTTCACTTAAAAGCCTTTTCCTTCCTTCTTCCACCTATCACCAACCCTCATTCCATCCATCTTGAAGTAGAACTGATGTTGGGGTGAACTGCATAGTTTGTGTTTAATTATTGAAGAAGGTGAGAAAAAGAAGAAGAGAGAGGGAGAGAGAGATGGGGTGAGAGAAAGAGAGAAAGAAAGAGGGAGAGAGAGGGAGAGAGATAGAGAGAGATGGAGAGAGATGGAGAGAGAAGGAGAGAGAGAGAAAGAGAGAGAAAGAGAGAGAGATAGATAAATAGAGGGAGAGAGAGAGAAAGAGAGAGATAGCAACGTACTGCTACAGCCTTCTAGATTTCAATTAGGATCATATAGTAGAAAAAGTATATTTCACACCTCCCGGGAGAGGGGCTCCCATGCAAACATAACATAAAATTCAGCATAATTCGGGTTGTTTTCGAACAAATCGAACCAAATTCTGCAGGTGGGAGTTTTTGGGAAGGGGAAATGTTCTGGTGAATGTTCGAAACCTCTCGCCACTTTACAAAGGGTGGCTCCCATACAAAATTTTGGTAAATTTTAAGCAAAACTCGAAAAGTGTTCAAACAATTTGAGTCAAATTGCTGCGAGTGCGCAAAGCTGGTGCGAGTTTTGCCATGCACCCAACGGGAAGCGGGAAGGAAAGCCAATCGGATACATCACCGGGAAGCCTTATCATTTGGAACAGAGTAACGGGAGGCGGAAAGGGAAACTGAACAAATACGTCACCGGGAAGCCCGACCGAAAAGTAGAAGTAACGGGAAATGCAAAGGGAAGCTGATCGGATAGTCGGACACCAGGAACTACTTTGAAACGTCGGATAATCGAGAAATGAGGATGAAATGAGGCGTGGCAACGCGCGCCGGGATCAGCTAGTTAGAAATAGTTTTAAATGTAAAAAGGATCAAGTACATTTTCGTAATTTGTTACTTCATGTTCGTTGTATTCAATTACTTCAGGAAATTCAAGTCACAAGAATTTGTCCCTTTTCTTTCAGTCAGTTCGCGAACGAATTAAATTTTGAACAATGTTACTATTTCCCACCAATTCTATCGATTACGTTAGCCGCTCCCAGACTTTCCTAACTTTGGCAAACAAATCATCGAGCAAAGTAGCAAACGGGCGCAAATTTAGATGTGCTTGCGGTTCCGCTGATAATCCATTATTTATCTTCAATTGAGTTTAATTTATTAACTACCAAATCACCCTCGGCAAGAGTGCGGTTCTAGGTCGTTGTAACGCCCTTCCCGGGGCCCCCGTGATCGCACTACCAAAACCCAAAAACGGCGCTTCGTACGCTGCCAAAACCTGATTTAACGTGGGATTTACCCTGGACGTGTCCCGGTGAAGCGTAGCACAACTTTTCAGCAAGCATCGGCGGCCCATCGGCATCAGCAATCCTTCGAAGGGTAAATGCAATTTGGGTGTCCGGACAGCGACGGTGAGCGACACTTCCGCGCGCCACCCGGACGGCGGCCGGCAGCAATGCATCACGTTGCGCTAAATTATATCCTCGGTTACAGACGAACTGCATAGAAAAGCTTTTAGCAATATTGGCGCTTTCATCAAACCCGCCCCGAAAGTGGGGCCGAGATTTTGACGTTTTTTCCATTTTGTTTCAAAGCTGCAGATTAATTTGCTTGACCACAGCGCCGGCAGCGTCGAAAAGAAAAATCCATTAGGTGTTTTTGCACCGGAGACCGTGCTTCCTAGTGCGCGTACCCTATGTCGTCGTTTGAGATTTATTTTACCGGATCCAACTGGCTAGGGATGAAGATGTTTATGCGAGCTGCATCGGGTAGTTATCGAATCTAAGAGAAGCGATTTGGAAGGGACTGGACCAGACAACATTTACTGACTTCATTGTGTGAATCGCATAATCAACAAGGAAGTCGTTCTTGATCGACCAGATTCTTCAGGTTTCATTTAGAGAAAGTTCCTTTTACAAAGAGCTAGAAATGGAAAGTGAAAGACTGAAACGTCCAGAACAGATCAGACACAGAATATCCAATTCAGGAATTTATTTTCTAGCACTTATTCGAGGACTGTTTGGTAACAAGTGCAAGGGCAACAATTGGATGTTAGGGAAGCAGTTCAATCGTATTTGGGCTGATAAATGATTAGCATAGACCACCAGTGCTCAATCGACTGAACTGCTCGAAACTACTTGAGTTCTACGTGGGGACTTGAACTGCTCGATTCTTTGGATTACTTGGGACAGCTCCGGCCCTTTTTTGGTGGGGTAAGATCGATGGCTGTCTAACAATTGGCTAGAGCCCTCTTTTGGGCATACCCTTGGGCTACCTTTGTTACGTCGAATGCAGCCCCTCAGTAGTGGCAGTGCAATCTGGCCGTGTACTGTCTGGACCTGGCCAAGTGTTTTCTTCGAGACAACCCCGACACTGGAGGAGCATTCCAACCGGCCAGTGCGTCACGTTTCTCGTTCCGCATGACGATTCCCCGGGTAGATCTGATGATTTGTCCCCTACCGGTGCCGGTCGCCCCGCACTGTTTTTTTTTTTTTTTTAATATTTAATATTTAATATTTATTAAACCTGGTTGCTTAAAGCTATACAGGAATTGCTTAAAAACTAAGGAGTAGAGTGGAAACAGTTGAGAGGAAGGGAGAGCAAAACGGACAACAATGTCGAGCGAAACCCGTGTGAGGCAGAATTAACAACACCTAGACGGGGTAAAGGGATTGTAGAAGGGCGCGTCTAAAGGACTTTAGAGGAAGGTGAAAGTCAAAGAAACAGTAGGAATTATTAAAGGCAAGGAGACAACGGAGGAAGGGGTCAGAGGAGCCATAACGAGTTCGACGAAAGGGAATCAGGAAGCAATCACGGCGCCGTAAGGAGCGTGATGGGATATACAGAGGAAGGCGGGAGAGGAGGGCAGGATCGTCAATGGTACTCAGCAGCAGCCCACCAATGAACAAATTTTGCGCTACACACCGTCTATCCACTAAGGACAGGAGGCCCAGTTGACGACAGCGGATCTGGTAAGGTGGAAGATCTGGGTACCTATACCCCAGCTGCCGACAAAACACCATTCGAGTGAAGCTCCTCTGAACCTGCTCGAGCGCATTGGAATGCACATTGCAGGAAGGGTCCCAGACAATGCACGCGTACTCTAGTCCTGAGCGAACCAGGCAACAAAAGAGGGATATGAGGCAGTCGATGCTGGGAAACTCACGGGAGAGGGACCTAATCAACCCGAGTAACTTAAATGCTTTGCTGCATACTGCCTCAACGTGTACAGAGAAGGTTAGTTTCGAATCAAGCGTCACCCCAAGGTCTTTAACAACGGAAACACGGGTGAGAGGGGCAGTCAAGATATAGTAAGTGTGGGAGATAGGAGAGGGGGATCTAGAAAAGGAAATGACAGAGCATTTCTCAGGTGACAGGAGAAGATGGTTAGAAGAGCACCAGAGGCAGACGGCGTCTAGCACATTCTGGAGAGACAAACAGTCGGAAGTACTATTGATGGGAAAGAATATTTTCAAGTCATCGGCGTAGAGCAGATAGCCAGAGGGTTGGAGGATGGTGGTAATATCATTAATAAAGAGGATAAACAGAAGGGGAGAAAGGACACTACCTTGCGGGACTCCCGAAGTGCAGCCAAAGTCCTTGGAGAGATTAGAACCAATGCGAACACAACAGGAACGCTCCGAAAGAAACGACTCAATCCATTCAAGCAAAGCCGGAGCGACACCGAGCTTCCCTAGCTTAGCAAGAAGGAGAGCGTGAGGCACGCGATCAAAGGCAGCCCTGAAATCGGTGTATATCGCATCCATTTGGCCCCCGCGATCCAGTTCAGCAACCGTAAGTGAAACGAATTCCAACAGGTTAGTTACAGTGGATCTTTTAGGCACGAAGCCATGCTGGTGCGGGCTCAACCACGCGCTAACTGCCCAAAACAAGGATGGACGAATGACAGACTCAAAGATTTTACTGCAGTTGCACAAAATGGAGATTCCACGGTAATTGGCAACGCACGCTTTGTCATTCTTTTTAAAGACGGGGATCATATGCGCCTTCTTCCATGCCGCAGGAAAGGTCCTTGTGGAAAGCGATAATTCAAACAACATCGCGAGAGGAGAAGCCAGGGATGAGGCGCACTGCTTAAACACAGAGGCCGGAATGCCATCCGGGTCAGGGGCGAAGGAGACACGAAGATCGGAGAGCGCCTTCTCGACGAGATCCACGTCAATTGGCAGTTCGGCAACATTGACCACACCCTCTGGTGTGTAGGAGAGGCCTGGCTCAAGGCTAGCCGCTGAGGACAGCGGTTCCGCGAACAACCCACCAAAATGTCTGGCAAATAGGGAGCAGATGTCCGCAGGGTTGTCGGCAACGGAGTCGTTCAAATACATAGCGCTAGGCAGACAGCCAGAGCCTCTGCGAGCACCGACGAAACGCCAGAAGGACTTAGGGTGGGAGCGAAGGCGGGATTGCAGACGGTCAACATAGGAACGGTAACGAGCCGCGTTGTAAATTCTATAGGCACTCATAGCGTACTTGAACAGCCGTTTGTTGAATGGCGAGCGACAGCTGTGATAAGCACGCTGCGCCCTATTTCTATCCCTACGCAAGCTTCGTAACGTGCGGTCCGCCCAAGCTGGGCCAGAGGAAGGTTTAAAACGGGGGGTACAGGAATTGAGGGAGGAGACTATGATGTTGTTAAACTGAGACACGGCCAAGTCGACAGATTTACAGGAGGAAAAAAAAGACCAGTCGACTCGGGAAAGGATCTCACCCAATCGATTGTAGTCCGTCTTACGGTAGTTGAAGGGAAAAGGATCGGAGGGGTTCTTAGGTCTACATACACTACGAGGTAATAAAAGCGTTAGCGCTAACGGCGGGTGGTAGGGGTCAATGTTCACCAGCGGAGAGACTGCCGGCTCCACGGTCAAAGACTGTGAGCAAGTCGAGTTAGCAAGCACTAAGTCTAACATCCTGCCCATGTGATTAGCCACGCCGTTATGCTGCTGAAGCTGAGATTGCAGCAACATCGATAGGAATGCCGAGTTTGTATTCGGCTGTACCCGCGAAACCGGGAAAAAGTGCGACGAGGGGACGGCAGA
Organism: Anopheles cruzii; assembly: GCF_943734635.1. Taxonomy (NCBI): domain Eukaryota; kingdom Metazoa; phylum Arthropoda; class Insecta; order Diptera; family Culicidae; genus Anopheles; species Anopheles cruzii. Next base: position 21,268,068 of record NC_069144.1, read on the forward strand.
AGTAGTAGGAGCCGGTGTCCAAGTTAGCGAAGGCTGATTAAAGTCCCCAAGAAGAATTATGACATCACTCGCCGAAGCTTTTGCAGCAATGTCACTCACGCATTCGGAGAGTGACTCGAGAGTATCCTCATCTGATGATAAATCCGGTGGTATGTAGATAGCGCCGAGGAAGATACGCGAACCAGTGGGCGGTGAGATTGAAACCCATACCATCTCCAGTGTGCGCTGAGTAACGGCGATTTGCGCTGCTTGAAGTTTCGAAGAGCACGCAATCAGAACACCGCCGCCCCTCGATTTGGTGCTGTTTACCGCGGAGCGATCGCAGCGAAATACGTGATAATCGTCGGCGTTGAAGAAGAGGCTGGACGGCAACGATGAATCAAGCCAAGTTTCGGTCAGTACCAGGACATCGCAATTAAAAACCGACGAGGCCAGCCATACTTCCGACGACTTCGACCGCAATCCACGTGCGTTTTGGTAGTATAACGTGCAGGAACCAGAACGGGAAGATGAAGCAACCGGCCCAATACACCGCTATGCGGGCGAGCCGTGCTGCACAGCAGGCAGGCAGAGTGGCGGAGCCCCATCACGCAATGAGGCAGCCTGAGGCGTATCGACAGAAGATGTTAGGCGAGGGACGTTAACAATCGAGGCCGGATGGTGTACAAACTCGCCAAAACGCAGAGCCGACGGCCACATGGAAGCAGATAGCGCAACGGCCCGCAGGTGTATTGGTAAACGGATTTTGAACGAGACAAATGAGAGGCCATCCGTGCTGGCCCCGGCTTTCGTCAACCGATGCACCACTACATCCTCGGTGGAGAGCCGTGTTCTGACGAAGGATGCCACTACGTTATCAGTGCAGGACGGTTTAAAGCCCGACAAATACAACCAAAACCTCCTCACTACGAGGCAGTCTTCAATGCCGGAGCCAGTAGGCAGTGACCCGGTACCAAACTGCAGCGAGTGATTCCGTGTATCCAGTGTATTATCGGCATGCCGAGTAGCTGTTTGTTTCTTTGTCCGAACATCCAGGCAGCTGTCATTCAAAGTAGTGGTAGGCGCGGCTGGTCCGTCCAATGGTGGGGCCACCGCCTGCGGCGAAGCGTGTTGTGTAGTGATAGTGCTCGACATACTCGCGCGGCCGTGAACGTAATCAGCAACAGTGCTGGCTAAGACAGGCTGCGCTCCAACACCGGGTGTTGTTGCAGTCAAAGTCACGATCGAATCTTGCCTCTTCGTCCAGGCCGGTGTATTAGTGGACACAGGAGCAACCGTCTGCGGTGAGGAGTGCGAAGTGCGCGTGCGATTTCCAGCAGAGCGAGAGACGCAACTGGAATTGGAGGTTATTGAGGATGTGTTGATGTGTGTTCTGGTAGATGAAGTGGAGCCATCTGAGCTTTCTAACAGCGCTTCAACACTGGGTTTTGATGCACTACCGGCCACGATCGACTCCTTCCTCTTCGTCAAGGTCGGCGTAGTGGTGGACACAGGTCGTACGGCCGAGCAGGCAGGAGCAGCCGACTGTGGTGAAGTGAGCTCAGCTGTGAGTGTGGCGTTGTTTGTAATGGTGGTTTCCGATGAAGCGGCGACGCGACGTGAAACAGATGAGATGGATGCAGATGAACTCACGCCTGGATGAGGTAAGTGAGAGAGCTTAAGCTCGATCTCATTCCACAGTTTGCCGATCTTCTCATCAAGGAGGCGTGAGAGCTCACCAGACGGAGACCAGCTGGGCGCGAAAACATCTTGGCGGCACGGTTCACAAAACCATCTGAGGTTCTGCATGGCTTGCAGCTTCTTCACACAAGATTTACTCAGCTTCAGACACTCAGGGTGAAAACGTCGATTACACGGTACTCCCAGCTGCCAACCACTGCAGTTAACGGAATCGCCGTCAATTTGTAGCGAGCAGACCCCACAGACGGCCATTGCTGCACAACAAGACGCGAAGCACAAACGCCCGAAGCTACGCCACAAATTTCACGGAAACCGCAGGCGAACCACACGTATATGCAGGCGAAATAACGAATTAAGTGTCTTTCCAGGAAGCCGACGCGGGTGCCACCAACGTTACCGCGCAACGCACTCAAAAACCACGAAAGAATTGGTAAAAAACAGCAGAGCACAGCAGAGAACGTCTTATCAGTGAGAGTGATGAGATGAGAATGAGAATCAGTGAGAGTGATGAGTTTGCCGACCGGCCGCCGTCACCGCCGCCGGCGGATTGCAAGATGAAACGGAGTTTGAATAATTAAACCGAACTCGTCCGAAGCAGGAATCCATTTGTGAAATATTTTAATTAGATTTACAATGGAAATGCGTCGCAAAATGAAAATAATTAACCACGCACACAAGCACGCACGAAGCCCTTCCGCCCGGTCCACTGCCACTGCCATCACCCGGAGCATATGGTTTCAGCGTGCGCGGCGCGGGTTGTCCCTTGGCCGGGGCTGGTGTGGACGGCGGGAGCGTGTGGTATGGTTTTGATGTGATTTGTTTGTTTGCGTTGGTCTTCCACGCGAGCGGAACGCGCCCGGCACGACGAGGCAGGCCTGGCAAAACCCGCAGCCCTGGCGAACGACGTGGGATGTGGGCGCGACGGAAATCATGTTTGGGATGAGGGTTTAATTATAATTTATGTCATGTATCTCCACACAAACACGCACACACACACGCGCGCACTCTGGCCAGAGTGCGTCGGACCACTTGGTGGATGTTAATTTTCTGCACAATTTTCCACGCGCGGCTTGGCGCCTTCGCAGAAAGATGTGCCCGAGAACGCCGAAGGCGCCAGGGCGAGTGGGACCAAAAACGGGGAAAAAACAACGACGACGACGACGACGGCGACGACGACGCCGAAGGTTAAGATATTGACTAGGGACCAAGGGAGCGCCCGGGGGCCCGTGTGGGCCCCGAAATTGTTTGTACCAACTTACCAGCAACATTTTCAGTGCTGTGCATTCCTGACAGTAGCCGTTTGACGTCACCGAACGTGAAATTCTTCACAGCGGGCTCCTCATGGTCGGTTCCGTGGCCATTGGGGGTTCCCAGGGTCGCCGTGTAATCTGGAGAAAAGAAGGGAGAAAGAAACCAATGAGAGAAAGAGAGAGAAATAGAGCTAACATTCATTATGGTGTGGGTCAATTTTTAAGTGCGTCGAGCATAAAGAAAGAGTGATCAACGAAGCCAATATATCTTATTCGAGTACTTTCGAGTAGTTTCGAGCAGTGCAACCATTAAGCAGGATGAGCGGGGCTGTTCATACTAGCTCAGAAGACTTTGTTAGGACTGTAAAGTCCTGGTCATAAAGCACTGTTTTTGTAAATCAGTGATCAGACTCTCCACATCATGATTGCTATCGGCAAACGGCAATTTACGATGCAGAGACTATCGAAGAAAACTAACAGCCACGCTGCTCGAATTTACGGTTCTGAGAAGCTCTAGTCTGACCAATGACAAACTATGGAAACCATTAGGCGCATTCATTGTCTTCGATCGCATCCAGTAGTCAATTTAAAATTTTTATAATTGTTTAATATTTGACTAAAAGCAGCATTTAAAGTAACTGGCAGCCAATAATAGATAAAAATTTGTATACAACAATTGATAGCCCACCTCGTACGGGTACCCAAAACCACGCTTCGCTTCATTTGTTAATAACCAAAAGGAAACAAACTTACGACAAACTGTGCAGAGTGCAAATTGAAGACGTTTTGCGCCGAGCAGTAACGAAGCTCGAAACGAACCGAACCCGAACGAACGTATCTAAATGATGAAACTTCCGCTCTGACATGCAGACAGCCCGAAGAAAAGGTGATTTCCACAAAACCCACCCAACCCATCCGAACGACAGACCTGGATCTGGTTTCCGTTCCGGATTCCGGGGAGACAGAGCGCCAGAGAGAGTGGCTGTGTGTGTGTGCGCGCACCGGTATTGCAGCGAACCCCACTGCGAGGAACAGCTCCTGGTGGCAGCAGCGGCAGCAGCAGCAGGAAGGTTAATTTAATTTTCTGATTTCATAATAAACTTTGCCAATTATAAGCGTTTTCGTCGATGGAGCATTTGCCATCTGACGGCACACGATGATGCCCCGGCGATGCATCCAATGCTGCGGCGGCCTGCACCGCCGTACTCGATATTACCCGTACGCCATGTGAGAGGCTGAGTTTCTTCCTGTGCATGTGTGTGTGTATGGTTTCAATGTATGCGCTAGAAGGGGGTCTCTGGCAGTGGAGCGCAGTGAAGTGTTTTCAAATTTCGCACGGCACGCCATGTTTGGAAAAGCTTACCATACACTGTCCGCAAAGCACACAGCTCAACGGCATATTCATTATCGAACATTATGTCTCTGGGTAAAGGTACCATAATAATAAAAAATGCATAACAAAACTTCAAATTGTGAAACAAATCAAGTAAAATAGAAATAAAAGCAGTTAAAAGCATAACATGACAGTGCCAGTGATTTAATGATAAAAGTAAGATAAAAGTTAGGAACACTTAAGCAAACCAACAAACAGTATGTGTTCAAAGCTTGAAGATATTTAGCTGGATAAATAAATAAAACCATTCATGAAAAAATAAATAAATAAACTGTTAAAATGTACTTTAAACAACTTAGACACGCTTACAAAACTTCATGTTCCCTACGTAATGAAAGTGATTAAACCATGAATGCATGTTTTTATTTCAACAGTGAAAAGGGAGAGCAGTAAAGTAGTAATCATTTTGACAATGCAGAAGCTTTCAACCCTATAGATATGAATCGAAAGCATCCAAAAATCAATTCAGATAACTGTATAAAACCGTTGACTTTTGTATGTCCCTTGATCAGTGTCATGATGTTTGTGCTTTCATGTCTTCTTAGCAACTGTTCCTGATTCATGTTACTGTTACTGTTTTATTCTTCTATATTTTAATATATCGTTTGCCAGCGTCCTCGCTCGTTTCCCCAGTTGCGACTAGTTCTAAGTTAGTTAGTCCACTGTAAGTTGTCAATTAGGTTGCGTTGCTTGTTGACTCTATTTTACAATAATAAATAAATAACTAGTGACACTCGTAAGCTACGCTCCCAAAGTGGTTGCCGATTACCGAGGCCGATATTTGATTTGCTTATTGATAAACGGTGGTCGTTTTTAATATCAATGGACCTACGATTGTGCCTTTGATGCAACTGGTGCACTTGGGTGGTTGATTGCCGTGCGTAAATAAATGAAACTATAAATTAGGGCCGGCGCGTTGGAAATAATTAACTCGCCATCCTGTAATCCCATGCTGCGGTCTTGCGTGGCGGTTCTTGGCGCATAATATGATTAGGGAGCATGGCCAGCATTTAACTACACAGAAAGGAAAAAGCCTGTCCCGAAACCGACCGGCATCCTGCTCAGCGGGCGGGCGGCCGGCCTTACCGGGCCTCCCTCCCCATTAGCTTTTCGGTTGTGGTTTTTCGCTAAAATATTTCCCATTAATTTGTTTCCGAGCTTAACTCGGGACGCTCATTACTGGGATGAGTTGGCCGGACGCGCTGGACGAAGCGCAGCGTAGCAATAATGCTGACCAAGGCAATTCCTGAGGTAATAGCCGCCGTCCCCCTCTCTCACCCACCCACTCTCAAGCCCCGTCATACCACCAGGCGCAACATATCAATAAAAGCAACATCAGAAACCACACGCCCGAGTACATAATCGTCCCCAGCATGTGTGTGCATTATGCTATCGGCGGGTCTGGCGCTGCTGGTGCTATTGTTTTTCCGGCCGCCACTGCCATTATCTGCACTGCAATATGGATCCGTTCGCGATGCAACTGCCCTCCCGCACCGTCGACACACCCGCGGGCCACCTCGGCGGCAGAACGTGGAGTGAATTTTGTACGCGTTAATTAATTTATATTATAATTGCTTGTAAAATGTAATTAATATAATCACATGCAACGCCATGCGGGTTGGGTTGCCGCCGCCGGCCCACCGATGCCAGGATCATCATATGTTGCACGCTGCGGGAAATCGGAGATCGCCCGTGCTCCATGTGGTGGTGGCCGGGGCGCGGCAAGGGCGCACTCTGATTGTATCCGTTTTTACTGCAAACTGATTATGGTGAACCACTCTCCCCAGTGCCTCCCCAGGCCCGGCAACACCCGGGCTCGTGCGATCGATTGGCACACACACACACCACCGTGGCTGCGTGGAAAGCGCGCCGGGAAAACCGATAAATTGACGGTCGACGGTTTTGCGTTCGGGAAAACGTACACATTTTCATCGCATTTAATTCCACCCACAGCCACACGGCCTCGCTCCACCGCGAGGCTTCGTCGCTCCGGTAATTTTGGGTTCGGACCTGATTGGGGCATCGGGTGAGTGACGGGTTGAAACGTTTGTGGAACAATCTGTTGCCGTTTCAAACGGTTTGTGATTATAGCTTTTTTTCTCTTCCTTCTACTGAACCTGATAAGTTTCATATAACCAAAAGTCTAGTAATAAAAATATTAAATTTAGTTGTAATGAGCTAAGATAAATAGGATTGAATTTTAAATTAGCCAAAGCTTCAACTATATTTGTATATTGTTGGGCATCAATTGATATCGATTCGTTTGTTTGATAAAGTGGTATCGATTTAATGTACATTTTCATAAAGTCCATACCGTTTTCTTACGAACAAAAAAAAATAAGAAGAACCTAAGAATGGTAATGAAGTAACAAAAAATATCTAAAATGTATGAAATGTCAAATGAACTGGTTACTATTGTCGCTATTGTTCTATCTAATTATGGTTTGCCATTGTTAAATGATTGTATAGTTACTTCATTGTTTACTATTGGAATTCTTGGAAAATTGGATATAATAATGACAGGACTTTTTTATATGGTAACAGTTGGATACCACTTTCATGCTATGAACACGATGTCCTGCTTCATCCGCAGTGAGGCCCGGAAGCGAAAGTAAGCCAAGGGCGCCGTGGAGTAAGTGTGGAAGGTTTGTGGCAATTTAAATTATCACCTCCCGTCCGTTTCCAGCCAGCTACCCGATCCTCACCGGACTCCGATGCTGCATCCAATTCCCGATGGCCGCACAACGCAACGTTGCTGGTCCTTACACTGTTTAACACACAACCACCCGACACCCGACCGGACCACCAAAGACCCTCCTCGACTGGTTCAACGGCGTAGCCGCTCCCTCTCTCTCTCTCCCCCCTTCTCGGGCTCTGCGGTTGCGTCGCTGGCGCCGTCGAGGGGATTAAATGAATATGCACAAAATTTGATGCATAAATTTGTAAATTGCATTTTCCATTCTCTGTTAATTTAAATTAATTTCGTTTCAATCGAAATTATACCAATAATAATTATGTGAACCCCGTACGGCCATCCCGTGAGCTTACCCCCCTGCACGCAGAAACACTTCAGCAGGACGAGCCCCTGCATGGTGCGCGGTGGTGTCCCGCTCGATGGCTCTATTTATGGAGGCAATCATGGGATCGAACCGTTTTAACTGTTGCACGGCCCACGACCGCCCAATGTTGTGCGGGTTAATTATTATGCGCCGGAGTGCCGGAGTTTAGAAATCAGCATATAGTGATTTCGGGAAGGGGTCGTGGCCCCAACGGCGCGGATTCGTCCACCTGAACGCTTGTTAATCAGGATTCGGTTTCGGTTCGTCGGGGGACACGGATTATTTCCCGCCGACCCGCCGAGCGCTGGGTGTGGGCGAATCAATTTTTATTTGACTTATGCTGTGCGGGGTCCGCTGGCAAGCGAGCCGGATTATGCTTCTATGCCGCGTCCGGCGACAAATTATGATCCCGGACCATAAAAACACAAATTGCATGCAGCGGATAAACCCAACCGGGGAATTAGTGTCGGTGGTCGGGAAGGTAAACGAGCCAACACACAATGGTCAACTTAGTTAAAATGCATATGTGTGTGATTGTGTATGCGTGCCTGCAGCTCGAAAGCTTACAAAACGATTGTTCAAACAACTGCCATGGTAGTGTATCGATTTGGTTTTTCATGAAGCGAATAAAAAAAGTGTTGTTGACTTATGCGCCGATTCCGATTTCCAGCCTGTGTTATCAAACTGTACGAATTTCTAACTCTTGGCCTTTGCTTATTGAGCTTGAAATGCGTTTTTTATAATAACAATACAAATGTACAGTGGATAGCAAGGAGGAGTTTAGCTACCGAACATTTGAATAATATGAGAAAATATGCGTATATCTTCTTTTAGGACTGCTCTTTTGAGACGTTGAATGTTAGTTTCAGCATTAAAGAGAAAAATTATGACCACGTAAGGAAAATTTTGATTTAATTTAGTAGACAGGTTCGAAAACAAGTTTAGTTGAAGTTTTCAGTTTTTCATACCAATTTCCTTCGTGTTGCTAAGTAATAAAACAACCAGAGTAAATTTAGCTTTTCGTGAGTAATAATGGTGGAGAACTCACAGGACATTGTGCTGTTTCTCAGCTTGTAAGATGCTAAAAACATCGAGGTATTTTAAACTAACCGATGAAGAATGTAAATTGGTTATGGACTGCAAAAATATTCGACAAAAGTGAGCAAGCAGTCGGCAAAAAAATCAAGGTTTATGCTAAATCGAGACTAGGAGATCGTTAAAATGTTAAAAAGTGATAAAAGCGAATCAGAAATGATGTTTATGTGTTGTTTGAGTTGATCTGAGTTGACTAAAAGCAACGGAACTATACAACAGATTGTAGAACTTTCATTTCAAACAACAACAAAAATAGAAAAGCCTCACAAAAACCATAAGCAGTGAAAATGCAAAAATGGTGTGACCCAAGTTCCCATCTAGTCACTTTTACTAACGGTGACACTGGGCGCCGTAAACTGAAGCGATCAATTAATTTAATTAAAGAGTGCGCTATTTCTGGTTCTTTGCCTCGAAGATTCGTTCCCGAACGATCGGGGGCAGTTGCCGGGACCCGGCAAAATGGGAAGCAAGAAAAACCAAAACTGTTTTCGTGCTCCTCTTTTGGGGCGGGGACAGCGGCTCCGGTAATGGCACTAAACGGAGCTTCCGCTGGGTTCCGTGTTCGGGTGTCCCAATCGTGTCCTCGACGAACATGGCACCACTAAAAGGGTGAGCTGAGAGCCTCAGCGAGCAGAAAACGAGAGAGAGACAGAGAGAGAAGGAGATAAGCATGACGTACGGAACGCGGGCTAATGCGAAAATATCGTATGGAGGAAAATCAGGAAAAATGACACATGTTGCCCCGATTCCCGACCGACCGACCGACCGACGATCAGGAGCCCCGACGCGACGCGAAAGACGGATGTGCGAAGTGAAAGATGGACGTTTCTCGGACCTCGGACCCGGTTGGTCGCCGCCTGACCTTCTTTTCGCATCTGGCTCACGGCTGAAAATGCTCTTCTTCATTACGCTGTAACCGGCGCGTTGATAAGCAACGGGAAGCAAACCCGGCTGATGTTAGATCTCCCTGTTCTGGCGTTGATAGAGGCAGATTTGGATATAATTAGCATGAATCGCAACTTACTTTACCGTAATATTCTGCTCGAGTTGTATTTGAAAAAAGCGTTTCAGGGCTTCCAGTTTGATAATTTATTATGCTCTATTTTTCGCAAAATTTATAACCTTATAATGCAGCAATTTACTTAATATTATTCTCTTTACTTTATGTTGATTCTTTTTAAATAATGATCCTTAAGTAAATGTTGCGTAATTTGCAACTAAAAAAATATTTGTCGTTCAGTCAATTTCTCGCAACAGAAGAGATTGGTTTAGTGCGTGCTATGTGAATCTAATAATTTAAACGCTAAATGGTTCTAAGAAAAAAAATTCCCTTCGAACGTAGTGTCTCGTGGTGCCAGCGCCACTACCAGGAACTTATCGTTCCCTCCAGGGCGAGCGATATGTTAAGTGCTGGAACGAAAAGCTCCGGTGGTAAGCCGGGTGGGCGGGGGACAGGCCGGACGGCTGGCCAACCGAGCGACCCGGCCCGGCCCCGGCGCTGGTGGAAGAAGCACGGCCGAGGAAAGTGCGCCGGCCGTGGTCGTGGGACGCAGGAAAATGCAGGAAGGAAACTTTCCACGATCCCGCGCGCTTACCGAAACGAACGACAATGCTTTTAAAGGCGAATGGGTTTTGCTTGTAGTCGATATAAATGTTTCAAAGAGCATTTTAATGTTCACCGAATATCAGGGACGCATCTGCAGGGCGCATCATATACGGCCTCGCACATACACAGACACACACACACACACATACGGTGGTGACTCTTACCGACTCATGCTCGGGCAGCGGCAGTGGTGGCCACGTTGCTGGATGCTATTAGTACAAGACATACGAAGACGATCTCTCTCACAGCGGACGGAGGGATGCAGCAGCGCTGTGACGGCGAGGTGGAGACTGCGTAGCGGGTGGTGGCGGGAAATAAAGTGGAATTTCGCGGTAAAATGCTTAGGACAGCGTGTGTAGCGGCGGCGGCGGCAGCAGCACCATACATGAACCATAGGGCTACAGATGACGTGGACGATGGAAAACTATCGGAAAAAGGTTTTAAATATGCGCCGAAAAAAGAAAAGGAACAGGGCACCCCAAATGTGAAAGGACCTCTCCGATTGCACGGACAAGGCTTTCGGATGAAACCGCGACCGTCCGGGCGTCCGGGCAGGGCAAGAAGCAAGAGCCAACCGAATCGACATGGATTTTCCGGATCCTTACGGAAGCTTTATATAATAAGATGGCGCCCACCGTTGCATGACAAGAGGTATCACCTTTTCGGGATCACCGCTAAGTGCTCGGGTGTTGATAAGCCCAACCGATCTCACATGTTGCACAAAGGACATGAGCCGAGGAAAACCGTCTCCACTAAATGCTTGCCGAAAGACGTTTAGTACTTCTCGAAACCCGTAAACAGAAGGTGAACATTAAACAAGAATTACGCATGAAACAAAAACATAAAAACCTTAAAAAGTTGAAGATAAAATAGGAAAACAAATAAAAATGATTGATGAAATGAAAAGCTCTTCAAAAATTCGGAACAAACATGTGAAAACCACAGACAAAATGATAGGCAGCAAAATAGCCGTAATAAGTGATACAAGGACACGAAACAATGTAAAAATAAATTAGTGGCTTTATCTTAATTTAAAAATATAAATAAATTGAATAAAGAAACAGCAGCAGGACCTATCTAAACGCTTTCAATAGGAAACGGCAATAGAAATGATAAACAAGGCTAACAAACTCAAACAAAATGCAGAAAAAACTATCCAAATCCCGTTCAATTCCACAAAAATGCAACGAGCTGCAAACAATAACAAAAAGATTAACGAATACGACAAGTAAATAACATCACATAAATTGAAACGTATTACTCTGATTGGAATATACATTTTTGAACAACACTGGAGCGAGATTTTAACCACAACCAATGCTAGTGGGACTGCCACAAACATTCCTGCTGCCAATTGTTTTATGTTGTCCGCTCCGAGACCATGTGGCACACACACACACACATACCAACACCCAGAGCGCCATGAGTAGCGCAAGTGACGTACTAATTAATTCTAATATCCTTATTTCTCTGTCCGGTGGCGGTCCAGCTTTTCGCAACTTGTAAATTGCGCACACATTTTCCCGCGGGTGTGTGTGTGTGTGTGTGCCATTAGTAGCGTCACCCTCCAAGCTTCACAATACCCGGCCACTCGCCAATCAACCCACACAATGTGCACGGCGGCGCGGGCGTGGTGTGCAATTTCGGGAAAGCCAATATGAAATCAATATTTTATTCCATTAAATTAATTGGAAATGCGCGTACCAAAACCATAAAAAGGCCACCAACCAACCAACCGACCGACCGACCGACCAAACCCGGGCCGGTCGCCGAACGAATGGCGTTTATAATTCTGACCATTTTTCCCTTCTTTCTTGCGCTCTTTTATTATTTTCAATCTTGTTCCCAGCGCGCCCGAGTACCGCTGCTCCCAACCAATCAACTTAACCGCCCCATTGTTCCGCGCCGACCAGCGCGGGTTTTTCCGCGGAAACTTGCCCAGGTCCTGGGGGCTGCTGCGGTGCGGCCCACCACCAAGTCAGCAATCCATTAGCGATGAATATCGGGCGTGTAGGTGGCGAGAGTGTGTGTATGGCTTTTCGGGGGAAGTGCCGTTTTTGTTCCTCGTGTAATAGTGTAATGTGCTTTTCTCTCTCTCTCCGTGAGTGGATTTTTCAGTGAGTAAAATAGAGCAAAGCTAATCCATCCGTGTTGCGGTGTGCGTGTGTGCATTATTTTATTTCCCCTGTGTTCCTGTTGCCACGAGATGCGGCCGTTTGATGCGCACCAAGAGCTTGAGGCTCAATACTCAATTGGCCATGATGATTGCCTCCATTGGGCGTATGCTACCCATTGTGGAAATTGTTGTTTAATGCTCGTTCGCTAAGCTCATCCCTGAGGGGGTGATTTGGGTGCTTCTTGGCCCAATAACCGGACCTTGGACCTCACCGTTCATTTCTCTACAGAAATTGTTCAATTGTTAACCTCACCGATTTCGAGGTCATGTAATTGAATATCTATTTTCGAATGGAAATATTCCTCCACAAATCAAGGATGAGATGACGTCAACCAAAGACGCCAATAGCTCGTTCGGAAAACAGAGATTGGCGTCCAGTAAAGAGGCAATCACCTTCGTAATTAATTATTTTGAAGAAAAAAAGTAATGCTTTTCCGAGTACTTCCAAGTATTTGGACGGGTTACAGAGCGGTGAGCATCACTTGGAAAGTGTGTAGACACATCCTTCGTGAGAGCCGCTTTGTAAGACCGGCTGGAGCTCATTTCCATAAGATTTTTTACCGCTTCGACCATCTTCCGGACGGCCATTCGACGGCGTCGTCGTCGAAAGCGGTGATTACTACTTCACTCGGTCTGTGGCGATCCACTGATGGATGGCACCGAACAGTAACGGATCGCCCACGTTGTCCGCGGTTCCTGCCTGTGCGGTCAACGCAGGGACGAAGTGATTACTTTTGGGGCGTCGCAACGGCAAGCGCGAGCGGGCCAAGATTGTTGCGGCCAATCGGGAAATTCGTAATGAGCAGGTGGACGACGCGCGCCGGTAATGATATTAACGATAACGTTCGGACCCACCGAGCCCTCCGAGGGGGTGGACCGGGGCTTTCTCCTGGGAGGGAGGGTGATAATGTTCGCCCTCACGGTTGGCCGGAATATCTTCCCATCGCGCCGCCGTGCCGTGTCCGTTCGCTAGAATTACTAATTAAATTAATTATTCATTAGCCAAAGTGGTTTTAGAGCTACATTGTTCCGTCGCTGGGCGCTGGCCGCTGGTGTATCAATACCGAAAGGATCGTTAGTAGCGTGCAAACATCTTCGTGGAGTCCGGGTTGGGTCCCCCGGAAGCAGTGCACCGGACCCGGGTCGTGAAATGTTCGCCGGTGTGGCTGTGGCTTCTTTTTCGTGCGGGCGCTGGCGGCCGCCGATGGTCAAACTGGAAAAATTTTCCAACATTTTTCATAGTATTCTGCAATCTATTTGTGGCACGTTGTCCACAAAGTGTGTTCCGGCGGTGTGTTCAAAAACAAGGTGAAACTAATGAAGCCAATAAATGTTGCGGGAAAGAATATTTCCTTATCCTTTTTTTTAATATCCTTCAGCTGATAAACTATTGAGTAAATTTTGATAATTTATTCATACGAAAAAGCGGTCGAAACATATCGTTTGCTTGTTGGAGCTTCAGCGAGGAATACATATGAGAGATGGTTTTAAATGAGGTGATTTCGATCCAAAGGATAATGACAACGTGTTCTTCGTAGCATTTTCCCATCGTTATATAAACGATCAAGATGCTTCTAAAACGAGACTGAAACCTAAAGCTCCGAAAACACAAACTGAGCGATTGGTGCCAAACGAAGTTGGGTTTGAATCGGATTGTCACTGACGGTTAAAGATGGATTTATTTGGAGAACCCTAAGCGCAAAAAAATTGCTCTAAATTCTTTCCTAGTCTCACCACCAGTCCCACCAGTCAGTCATAGCCCATGTGTGGTGAGACTAGGAAAGAATAGTGTACCACGAGCTACTTAAGCCAGGAGAAACAGTGAATGTCCTGTATGACCTACCGACCTGGGCTGTAATTTCAATTTATACACTTGTTATTATTTTAAGGCTTCAAAACCTGCCATAGTTTAAAAAAGTATGTTTGAATTTTCTTTCTAAAATTTCATTCTAATTTTAGTAAGAAATAAGTTTTCCCTGTTTTCTAAGTTCTTATGAAAAGCAATAAAATATAAAATATATTTCCATTGCTAAATTGGCACTTGAATTGGGCAAAAAAAAGAAAAATTGTTTATCCTGTCAAAGTTTTTTTTTGAGAAGAGGTCCACAGAGTTAACGTTCCTCAAAAAATGTTTGTTTCTTTGTATCGACACAGCGGCGTGGCTTGTCTTTAAGTTTAAGTCGGTGTTTAATGCGGCTCTGCTTGTTCTAATAATAATAAATAATTGTTTATTGGTTGCTAAAACTTCAACCCAATTCGAATCTAATAATTTTTATGTCGTACACAAAATCGGATCAATTAACCCCGATTCGATACGGCTGTGTTCGGAATGCTGTACTAAGAAAGCACCGCACCACTTTCGATTGAAATGTCAAACAATTGCTCACATTAGCATTAGTTTGTCTTCGACATTTCACAAACCTCTTTCGCGCGTGGAGCCGCTCGTTTCGAGCCGCATTCGAAACCAGATAATGTTTGCTGCAATTACGAGCCCCACAGGGCGTAAAACACGGTTCGGGTCGTTTGCTTACGTGTGTGCCCCATTCCATTCCTCTGCGAACTGTTCGCCAGGACCACGGGGACACGCACCGTGCGGGCGGGCGTGCGCGGGGTACGATGGAACGATACATCGCTCGTTGCATCGGTGCAATTTGTGTGTGCACTTCCACTGCCGGCGGGGCGCCAGAGGCAGATAGAATCGTGTGCGCTGCTTAATTTCAATTTTCACCTCATTCAACCGAAACATTGGCCAAAAGGAGGGTGCATGTAGGGGTGGAAGGTGTTGCAGCGCGGCACCGCACCACAACCGGCGCCAACCAGGCAGCCAGCCAGCGATGGGGTGCTTCTGCGGGAATAATGGATGATGGTAGTGTTATCTATCAAGTTCATAAAACGAAATGTTGCAATTATGCAGAGTTTATTTATTATTGTGTGCGCGAATAAATAGTGGGTTCGGGGTGTAACGAGCCCCGCCGTCGGTTCCTCGTCGGTATCTACCCCTGACTGCATGGTCTGCAAAAACGGCCACAAGAGAGGTTACGGAACCAGAAACAGCTTGCGTTGCTTCATTACTCTCGATCGCGCCGTTGCTCGTTAGCGTGGAACTGGAACGGAACCGAAACGAATGTGCCCGACCGGGGTTTGCGCGTTTTTGTTGCGGCCACAGCCATACTGCAATGCGCTGCACTGTAAACCCGAAGCCGGCCGGGATCGATCCGCGCGTTCCTGGCACACGCAATCCTATTTAATTAATTAATCTATTAATTAAAATCGATTAAGAAGCATTACGGGGCGCCGTGTCTTGAGCCGTGTGCGGCGAACTTTGATTGCTCGTGTTGGTAACCATGCCCCAGTGTGTGTGTGCGTTGGGAGCATATGGCGCTGACAGAGACGTCTCAGAGCCTGCGTGCATATCGAAAATGGTAATTTGATATGCCACGCCAAATGTAATTAACTTACGTCGACTTTTGCCGTCATTTGGTGCCGCCGCCAGTTGCGGGAATGTGGCCGGAAATTGATTGCGTACGCTCTGCGGGTGAACACGCAGAGGGTGTGTTTACCTACCCCTCTGGGGGGTGACGCAGGGCCACCAACGGGGGTTGTACGAGTCACGGGACGAGTGCGGTGGAATGGCTCCTTTAGTCGGGATCGTTTTCTTTTTTTTTTACTTGTTTGCTTATTGTTTCGTGCGCAGCTGTTGTAGCCTATTGCGGAGCCCGGAACTCGGAACGGCACGCCAAGCTGCGGCGAAGTGAGGCAGGCACATAGGAGATCCTTTTTATTGTTCACCCAAATTTGTCTCCTTTGTGGTAATTGAAAATATTGGGGGTGGGGTGGGGGTGGGGCTTTGTGGGGCTGTGGTAATTGAAAATATTGTTCAATCGAGCGGGGAGGATACTTTGAAAGATGAAATTTGTTCACAATGATGTAGTGCCAAAATAAAGAATCGAGTTCCCAGAAATCAATCGTCGCCACTCGCAACAAAGGAATTAATTTTCGACTATGCGACAAGCCCTTCAATGGGTGTGGTTGTTTTGTTAAATATATTTAAAAATGTTAATACGAACAAAACTCAAGCTCACACTCTTTACCATGTTTATAAAAGAATAAATAAAAATATGGTCAGGGATCACGTGAATACTGTCAGTAATAATTTTATACCAGTTTTTGTATGCTTTTTTTCTTCTTTGTACTAAATCTTTTCCCCAATTCTGTTTGGGGTATTTGGTGGTGATCAAATGTGATCGACAATTTGATCGAGACGATCCCTTTTTAATACGACAACAATTCTTTCCAATCCCTGGGGAAGACTGATGGTTGATCACTGTGCGCATCGTGGATAGTTTGGTGTCACTCCCTAAGTTGCTTCTTCAGTTTGTGTCGATTTCTCGATTTAATTAACGACATTCTGTAGCCTGCGGTCGTCATGGAGTCAGACCATAGTATTTTTTTCCGCCCTAGAATTTCGACAGCGCCCGTGTGTCCTGGCAACGCTAACAATCTCCACAAGTGTCAGGAGACAATGCTTCTTAACGGAAAAGAAAGGAAGGAACGCGCGAAACGGCTGCGCGAAGTACCGCCAAAGTCATAATCAGACTAATTGGCGCCACGCAGACGAGGCGAATAAGAACATCGTGACAAATCGTCATCAGACAATTCTGTTTTTTCCGATTCTCCGTGCTAAGGTCCCGGAAGTGTCTAGCACGAATGACGGCACACGAAAGTTAGAAAGTGTTCTACTTTTTTACGCTCATCATCCACTGGTTTGCGGTTATTGTGTTAAAACAAAAGTAACATCCAAACAAAAGTAAGGAGCAAATGTAAAAACAAGAGATAATAAAACAGTTAAAAAGTATGAAAAGGTGAATATAATAGTAATAAAACAATACCAAAGAGCCAACAGCATGAGGAAAAGAGGTGACAAAAACTTGGCAAAGCTAATTCACCTCGCAGCAGAAATCAAATAATGCAAAAACGTGTCAAAAATGGATCCAATCAACGAGATCGATGGCCCACACTAAAACAAAAGACATTTTAAAGCACCAAAGAGACTCGATGCTCATTAAAAACACTCCGTGTTCTTTGCGAAACACTCTCAAACCCTTACTCCCTCTTCCGGGGTTGGTTTAATTGAAAGCATACGCGACAGGCACCGCACGCCATTGGAAGATTGTCCTCATCGTCGCCCATCGGTCCCCCATCATTAACGGCGTTCACCGGAGTTTTCCCCGTCGCCGACGGCCGGTTTTGCTTGTGGTAAGCAAAATGTGTGTCCGGACGACCCGGGGCATCCTGCATCCTTTGCGAGGACCGTGGACGTGGTATTACGACCGAAGACGACGGCCGCCAAGCGGTCAGCGGCGCCGGCTACCTAGGGTCGGCAGCTCGGCACCGGGAGTTGCGTCACGCCACGCCACCAAAAGGGGTACATTTGTTGCGGAGCGGAGTCGGAAGCGGTGGCGCGGAGACGGAGGTGGTGGAAGAAAAACGATAATAATGCGGCCCTGATTTGCCACCATTAAATTATAATAACTTTTGAATTTAAACTTCTCTAACGAGGTCTGAATAAATTCTTTAATGATGTTTTCTTTCCATTTAAAAGTTTCCCTCTATCGCGCGGTGGCTTCCCTCCTCGGCTCTCTGTATCTCTCTCTCTCTCTCTCTCTCTCTCATTCTGTCCCTCGCGTGCGCGGCGGTTTTCTGAGGCGAACCAGTGAGGCTGGAAGGAGGCTGACGCTAACGAACGATACCGTACGGATTGTCGGATCCCGACGAGTCCCGTCGGAGAGTGTGATATTTTGTGCAGTTTTCAGCATGTTTCGGCAGCCCTCGCCACCGTCCCACCCAACACCCCCTCGAGCGGTGGTGTGCTTGTGCCGGACACGTGCCATCTTCCGCCAGGAGCAGCAGGAAATTGGACAGTGAAAAACGGGAGCGCCGCGTTTTGTGGTGGTGCGCTACGGCCTGGCGACTCTGTCTGGTGAGTGATCCCGATTCTTCCCGTGACCGACGGGGGGAAAGCGGGCTCGGTGAAGTAATCGATCCTAATTAAGTGGAGAAGGGTGGGGAGATTTAAATACATAACAACGGAGCCGCAAGTCGGAGCGTGTGGCCTCTCTTGAGACGCAAAAGTCAGCCAGAGTCCACCGACGGAACCGGAATGCGGGATTAAACCAGGAGTACCATGAATGGCTGAAGGGTGTATGCTATCGGTCTGGAGGCTTAGGACGATTTGCTCGAGGCAAATGAGGGTTGCTGCTTCCAGATCCAGATATACTATTAGGATATTTTCTATGTTCAACGTTTTACCAAGGTTTCTATATGTTCTGTGTTCATTCCCTATTAAATAATTTCGGATGTCAACGATAATAAGGGCTTCGCTAGCTAGTCACTTTTGATGAACTGAATTCAGCTTTGGTTGTTTGAAATCAAAGTAATTAGAAAATTGTAGTGGAACTTATGAAATAGTTAAGAAACCGAGTGGTGTTAAGGCGAGGCAGATCTGTAAAAGAAATACATACGCGAAAGGAAGAGCGTTCTCGATTCTTTTCTATCAACGCTAGAAGCAATATTTTATTGCAATATTGCTCAAAATGCCAATAATAATTGCTATTAAATAGAGTTAGTAAAAGAGTAAGGCAATTAAATGCTATTAGAACAGAAGTTACCAAAATTTTGCGATCACATACAGCTTCCTTTCGAAGTCGTTAATGTTAATGTTAAACTAAAATTGCAATCTATATATATAAAAGAGTACCGCGTTATTGGCTGTTTACTTATAACTCAAGAACGGCTGAACCGATTTGGCTGAAAATTGGTGTGGAGGTAGCTTAGATCCAAGGGCCTCAGATAGGATACTTTTTATAATCCGATCGCGTCACAATGAAGCCACAATACGCACAATGTGTTTTTTTTTTATATACTGCAACGGGACAGACAGAGCGAGCTACAGAAAACAATTGTTGGCTTCTCTTTCTCACTAATGCAGCGTTCCCCCACCCCCCTTTCCCCCTTTTAATCGTAGGGAAGCATTCCCCAGTAAGTATTTACTTAAAAATAATGAAATTGTACCGTACCGTGTTTTGTTTGGGAAAAAATGTGAAGATTCGTGTCAATTCCAGCAATCCTGATCTTCAGGTGAATAAGGAGATACCAGCTAACGATTAGGAATGCCAGCGCCAAATCGTGAACTGAATGACGTATATAATCGAGATGTTTGGCGCATGTTGCGAGATGTTTTGGAGGGGCAATGATTTTACTGTCCTGAAATTTCCGCCAAACACTGCCAGTAATTCCAAGATCAACTGACGAAATGAAGTGCTTCTCTTCTTATTGGACAACGACCGCTGAACGGTTTTAGCCTGCACCAACCAGCGACAATGTTAATCTCTGATACTCTTTCTAAACGTTCGTTTTTACGGGCCGGGTTGTTAGTCCCGCGCCAACCCCGGAATCGGGAATCGAACCCATGGCCAGCTGCGATACAGGGACGAGCGTTACCGACTGCTCCTATCACCGGGGGCCCATTGCCTCTGGGGCGAAACAGACGTTCGCCGGGCCTGCTAGTAATTGTTATAAAGCATTGAAGTAAATGCAGCAGTTTTATACAGTTGGTGCCGATGTGAAAATCTTTTGATTTTTATTGCATTTTGATGGATGTGTGTCTGTCCGTATTTACTTTCAATTTATTTACCCACCAATGAGTGGAATTTCTGCCCCTCTATAGTTTGTTTCCAATCCAACCTTCAATCGAGCAGTTGGATCCAACAAATGTCCAGTCGGATTATGAAAAGAAGCGTAAATAAAATAACGAATGTCCATTCCCGAGCAGCGCAGCAATGTAAGTTCCTGCGGTAACATATTTTTAATGTTTTGAATTAAACAAAAAAAAACACACACCACCCAAAACTAACACGATGCAAAACATCCTTTATTCAATTCGGCCTCTCTCGTTAACACGAATCACGGTACCGCGCGTCGGCCGCAAACGAAACCCCATATCATGGGTCCGATGCGTTCGATTATTGGTTGCTGTCTTCGGCAGGGAGCGGATTTTCCAGCGGTGTCGGGCCGGGAATAATATTAAAAACCGGCCCTACATAGCACCCGGCCCACCCGGCCCGCCCCGTGTTGGTGTTTGTGACGCACCATCCGCGCGACCGCGTGTGTGTGTGCCTTTGCAATTAAAATGCAAATCGCGTCATGCACTCGAGTTAATTACATTTGGTGGTCCGAGTAATGCTGCTCTCGTGGCTCGTCCAATTACTTTCCAGTGTACAAGACATAATTGCTTCGTCCCGCTTCAAACCCAACCAACACGGCACGGAACGGCCACAGTGCCGGCTCCGTTTAGGGAACTTACACATTTTGTATGTTTGCCTGGACGGGAGGCCTGCTTTTGATTGGGGCGAATGTGTGTTTGATAAGTTGCGAAATGCACGGTGCAAGCTATTAATTAACGGTGCCGGGCCGGCTGCATCGAGCACCGGTGGCCGCCGACGAGAAGATGATTAACAATTCAATTACGACTTACGCAAGACGCCAATTAAACGGGCGAAGATGGTGTGCCATTCAATTACAATGTTCCACAAACCCTCGGTTGATGGAACAAATAAGAGCAAGAGGCATGTAAACTGGTCGAAGGAAGAAAATGATGGTCCAGCACGACATGTCGATATTGAGCGGAAAAAATGCAAATCCCACGTGACCTTTGCGGGGACAGTATGAACGTGGAAACCAGGGGCCATCCTTTCGCTAGGTTCCTCTCCTAGTGTTTGCATCCTACACGCGTGCTTGAAGATCCTTTGCCAGATCCTTTCCCCAACATCAATGGCCACTCTCTATTGGTGACGCGTCCAACAACCCCCGACACGAAACCATTATCATCGTCGGACAGCTCGTTTAATGGGAAGATGATCCGTCCGGAAATGATACCGGCTACGGAACGGCATTTGCAAGCCCAGGAAACCTACCCCACCATCGAACCACCTTCTTGAGCGGGCGACCAGAATTCCACCCGAATCGTTATGTGTCGTCTGTGTACGTGAACGTGTGTGTGTGCGCGTATTTTATATCCCCCTTTTCCGATTGCGAAGGGGTCATCCGAAGCGAAAAATTGCCTCCTGACCGGCACAGTAAAGCGCAAACCGGCAGCGCTTGCTGGCTGGAAACGGAGAACGATAATCAGCGAAATAATTGATTGTTGTCCAACTCAACTCATAATTTTAACCTATTTGTTGCTTTCGGGCGCACAAAACTGCATCCGAAACTGGCAAAACCAACTGCTTGAAAACTGCTCGACTGGCAAAAAATTCGGATATTTGGGGCCCCCGCGAAATTGCCATTAAAGTTAACAATGGACTGATAATGTGGTTTCCTCCGTCGGCCACCGTGCTGCGATGAGATTGCTGCGGAGCAGATTACCCGCTGGCCGGGACGCTTATCGCGGCATATCAGATTGTGCCGGATTGGATTCCCGTGCGGACTTCCGCTGCAAGCGCTCGTGCTGCACTATGCCCGCAGAATGAATGCATCCCGGGGTTCAGTGCCTGGGTTTCGTCCCCTAGTTTTTCGTGTAAGGTTTGCAACTGACTCCCGGTTCTGCCTTATCCATATCCCAGCTTTGCAGATTCTTCTACACCAAACGCGCCCCATATGCAATGTAACACCCTCGTCCCGCTGCCACCATCTTCCTGCTAATATATTTTTCTTTCGATCTAAAAATGAACGAAAAAGAAAACTAATAACAACGCGGAGTCCTTCGTCCTTTAGCTCTCTCTCTCTCTTTCTCTCTGTAGCTTTCACACACAACGGCCATTCGCCAAATCTATTGCCACTCGAAGACAATCGAGGATGGGGTTTTCTTTTCGGGCCCGGACCTGGGATAACCCCTGCACACACACACACACAGCCACACACATACACATTGGGGACGTGTAGCAGTGATAAACCAAGAAATCCTGGAGTCGGCGAAATTGGTATTGGCATTGCAGGGCTGCGATGGCTGCGTGTGAAACAGAGCCACCGCCGGCGCACCCCGCCCGGAGCCTCGGCGTAGCGGTCCTGGGGTGATCCGGGGATGCAGATATTGTTCCGCGCTCGCTGTACCCCACATCGTGATCCATCCTCTCTCTCTCTCTCTCTCTGTCTCTCTGTTAGCGAAAAAGGACAGAATATATGGAAAGAAACTGCCAAGCGACCGGATAGTAGTGGACACATAGAGAGAAAATTGAAAATGGAAAAATATTAAATTGATTTCCTTCCTCCTTTGCCACGGGCCGGCCGGCCGGCCGGCCACCGGACCCGGGGCCGGTCGGTCGGTCCGTCCGGTTGTCGGTCTGCACATTGACAATGTGTGTAGAAATGGCTTTGCCGGTGCTTACCGTTTCAATCTCTTCCATCCGCGGACCGGACCCAGGCTCGGGACCGGGCCCGGGGGTCGCAAATCCAGCCATCCACACATAAGACGCTTATTTCGTACTTCAACCCGCGCCCGCCGGGCAAAACAACCGCCAGCCCCCTCCCCCCGTCCGTCGGTGACGATAAAAACCGAATCCGATACCCACACCGCCCCGGCGGGCGATATCCTTCCGCGCGCACTAGATTGGACGGACAATGGGAGCTCGAATATTGGAGCGGAAGTAACGGTGGATCGGCGACGTCGGAAGGGCGGGTGGGGGGCAAGGGAAAATTGGAAGTGAATTTCACCGCCCTTCGGATCGAGCGGATCACGGTAACGATTCACGTTTCGCGCGCAGGCGGCAGGCAAGTATGCAAATAATATAATAAATTCTGCCCGTGAACTTTCGCTGCTGCAGTTGTTCATATCTCGAAGGAATTTTGATGAGAAATGAGCAAGCCCTAGAGAGAGAGAAAGAGAGAGCGGATGAGGCCGTCCATCCGAAGGCGTCCTTTGCCCGGGTGGCGGGTTATCATTTGTCGTGTGGACGAGACGCAGCGCGCGCCCCGTGAAGAAATTAATACCCGCCCGACCGATTGCTAGACGGCGAAGTTTGTAATGGTGTCAAAGCCACCGACGGGATGCGTATGAATGTGAATGGGGCGCGTGAGGACACGCAGCCCGTACCGAACGGGAGCCGGGTTTTTCATGCGGCCATTTCGGAGAGCGATCCTTCAGCACCTGACAGTCGGACACGCGTTGAACGCAGGTTCAATAAGCAAACTTGATAAGCAACCACGAAAACAAAAGCATGAAAATTTAGCTTGAATCGCCGAATCATTGCTCGAATTTTGTACTACATAAAACTGGGAAGAGCCTCTCTGTCTATTTATCTATTTAATTCCTCTTCTGTCTTTCCTACTTGAAGTACCTTTACGTATTTTAATTATTATCTCTCTATGTATTCACACTATTACTTACTATTATAATTATTGTATTAGACTTACTATTACTTATTGTACTCTTGAACTCATTTCATCGATTGAAGGGGCTTTACAATCTTTTCAGTTGATTGTGACTATCCACATCGAAGAATGGGAAAGAAACCCCAGCTCAATCTCGATTAAAGTTGTTGACCAATTTAGCAAGGTTTGTATCATTTTCCTTTCCATTTTTCAGTTACAGTTATTCTCAACACTCCGACAATATTTGGTACAATTTATTACTTATGCTTAACATTGAAATCTTCTTTCGATAAAACGAAACAAAAATACTGTCAAATGGATATTGATACCTAGAACCCGAAAGCCGACATCCCACAAATGGCAAAAGCATAGTAAGCATTACAAGAATGTTTCAGAAATGCATAAAAAAAGGAAATAATAGCCTCCTAATACCAGTAAATTGTAGAGGTTATGTCTTTCATGCTGAAGAATTGAGCAATGATCAGGCATCAACGACCACAGTAAGTTGGCTCTTGGCTGTTCCCTCATAAAGAGGTTCTCAAGGAGCCTTCCATTATTGTCTTAGTACTTAGAAAGCCTGACACGCACTTGCGATGAATTGGTGAGTTATGAGCAATTAAATCATCCTACACAGCCCAAAACAGCAATACAGTGTGTAGTAACACCATTTGGTAGCTTTGAATTTTGTTATCACGATGGAAAAGGACTTTTCCGGGTACTCCGAGTACATCATCATCCGCGTTCAAAGTCTGGGAACTAGATGGCACCGCTCTGTCTCGTTTTGCAGACGCACGCTCCTACACTATCCGACCAGCTGATGGTGGCCGGCGTTGAGTGACGACAAAAAGTGCACCTGCCACGTATCGGCACCCGGCACAGGACGAGCGCTTATCTCTTCTAAAGAGTCTAAAGTTGTTTCCCCATCAAATCACTCCTTTCGAGCTCATGCTCTCGCTCTCTCGTCGTTCGGGCGCTGCGGTGAAAGAAAGTTATAAAATAATATTTGGAATCAAAATGAAGCATTTTAATAATATTAAACTGTTGCTACAATCTCGAGATATTATCGGGCTCGTTCGGGGCGACGTTTGACTTGCCGGGGGCCCATTCCGTACCGTGTCGGCGTATCGTTCGGCATGCGGGTGTTGCGCCCGGTCGTTGAAAGCTGGAACCGGGGCGTCCTCGCGCCCCCGGGGGAGGAGTGCAAAGCTATTTCGAGCCATTTTCGTGTGCCGTTCAAACACTGCTCCACTGCTGGAAGGATCTGCGATCAGTGGCGGTCGCTTCGGGCGGGCTGCTGCCGTTTATTGCGCTCCACCGCGAGAGGTGGCCTCGGGTGTGATCCTGTGTGACAGCGCGTGCCGATTTGCCGGGCCGGATTGAAAGTTTCTGGTGTTTCTGGGGAGAGGATTGCGTCGGCCATAATCGTGGTCGGCGCGCGCGGTAGGGTATCCTTACCCTACACACACACACACACACACAGCACTTTGGCACATTTGGTGACATTAAAATTTCTATTCGTGTGCTGGCAAGTTAGGACGAGCATCCGACGAGGTCGAGAGATGTATGCGTGTCTGTGTGTGTGTGGGGTAGTTGGTATTGATTGTTTTTCCGATTTGGTCGCGCTTGTGACGCAGACCGTGAAGGAGATAGAGCGCGCCCGAGAGAGAGACAGCCAATTTGGACTGCAAATGGAGAACGGAACCACCCGATGACGCGGGGAGATCCGATGAAACGAGTTTTTGTTTTTTTTAATATTAAATTGTCATCGAAATGGGTTTTTATCTCCATTTTCACTGCGCTACACGCGCAATCCTTGGTGAGCTTTGAGGCCCGGCACAGGCTTTGAATGGCGTTGTTGGGCGGAAAGAATTGGCCTGATTGGCTGGCCTGACTGCCTGGCAGGCTGGCTGACTGGCCTGGCCTAGGCCACGGTCTGGGTGTCTACTATTTTCAATTCGTTTTAATATGCATCCCATTTATTTACCCATGTTTTCCACTTCTAATCTACCCCTTGCTACGGCCGCCGCATTGTTGCGGGTGTCCTTGCAAACGGAATTGGGTCCAACATTCATCGGTACCGCGGCGCAACGGTTTCGCTTCGCCAATACGGCAGAGGCAAGGATGGGCTTGGCAATCAATTGTTGTTTTTAATTCGCCCCAAACTACAACGGCTTAGGGGCTGGGGTTCCGCGTGGTGCTCCATTTCAGCGGCGATTGAACAATACAATTAACGGAAAACATTTGCCGCAAAAAAGCAGTGTTAGCTAATTGTTTCGTGTGTACTTAGCCAATAACGATGGTCCATTAAACGGAACAGGGATACGAAAATTGATTGACTTCAAAGTGAGATTTAATAGCACCAACACACCGCACCGCACACAGTGTGTCTGTATACAAGTGTTCTAAGTCTTCGAGGAATTTTGTCACAACTCTAAAAACCTTAAAGTTTGGAAACTTGCTGCCTCGTGGCCTTTAAAATAACCTCAAATAAACCCATTTCAACTTTTTTTTCCAATTCTAGAAACAGTTCCAAAAGGGCCTTCGGCTCCTTTTTCTACTTCACTTCTAGTTGCTCAACCAACCCAACGAGTTCTCAGTAGTCCATCGAGCAGCTTTTCGAGTGAATACGGATGCTACCAGACGTTATGCGGCGAGTATTAAATAACCTAAATAGGTATGTGAAAATGTCTAAACAACCATTATTATTTGAAGAATTGAGATATTGTTACAAAAATCTGACATGGGTGTCGCAGGTAGTGCTGCCAAGAATAATGAAATAATATTGGTCCACCAATCCGGCCGAAAGACGAAAGATTTTGACATTTACATGCCACTCAACATTTGATACTTCATTTAAGGATCCGACGAAAATACTTGATCGTTTATGGTCATGGATTTCGTATCGTTATCAAATCAAAACGACTGCTCCACTTAGTTCTTCTCTTCATTTTAACACTATTATCATTAGTTATGAGAAACAAGCATTACTACAATTTATGGTTACTTCATTTTCCTCTAAAATGTGTTTGCTGAAAACTTTTAGTTCAGAGAAGGAATTACCAATAACTAACTTAACTAACTTTACCCCCGCTGATAGAGCAGTCGGTAGTGCTCTTCGCTGTCACGCAGCTGGCCTGGGTTTCGAATCCCGGGATCGGTTGTCACTCAACCGGCCATGGTTTCGATTCCCGATACCGGCGTGACAGGGGGGTTGGCGCGGGGCTAACAATCCCGTCCGTAAAAATTAAATGTTACAGAAGAGCATCAGAGATTAACATTGTCTCTGGTGCAGGCCAAGACTGCTCAGCGGTTGTAGCGCCAAAGAAGAAGAAGAAGAAGAAGAACTCTCACTGTCACTGTTTTTGGATAGATAACTCTCTGATAATCAACAAGACCAAAATTGGGCATAATCTTTTTTTACCTGTGGAAAACTCCCCGAAAAGCACCACACACGCAACTTCAAAATGCAGAGGGGGAATCCAGATTGTTGCGCATTGGTTTCCCAGCCGGTGGCGAACTTAATTCATCCGCATCCGCGTTCAGATGTCCTTCGGCTCCGGTGTCTGTAAAACTAGCACACAGCTCACACTGAGCTCACTTTCTTCCTACCCCATGGAATGCAATGGGGCCCTGGTTATGGTGGTGGTCGGCACCATGCGCCAGGCTCACCACTGACCAATGGCTGCGGAAAATCAATAGCTCACAAAACTAATTAAAAACAAAACAAACGAATAAGTCAGCCAAGAATCATTGCAGTGTTGCCCGCACCATCGGAGAGGCTCCAAATTGCTCCTCGGTGCGCTCGTAGCCCGGGAAGCCGGTCTGGAAGCCGCAGGTGGAAGGTGGCGAAACACAATCCCGTCAGCACCAACGGCGGGCAACATATGAAAGGGTAAAGGTGCAAGTTTCACGGGACATGCAACAGAGTTCACAGGTAGTTTGGCTCGAAAGTAGAGGGTTTTTCATAGAATAGGCAAGATAATTTAGCAAAGAATGTAGGAAAATTGAAAAACAATGGCTAGGAAACAGAAAAACTAGTAAGATGAAAAATAAACTTAAGTTGCTTGAAAAACATGTAAAAAAGAAAGCGAGCATCACGAACAGTTCGAGCAGTTCAAACCACTTCTGTTTCTGTTTGTAACAATTTCCAAAAAAGGAAGTTACCGTATCAAGTGCCTGCCAAACCGAGTGTACTAAACCGCACGCCCGGCATCGAGGCAGCAACGTTACGAAATGCGAAATCAAATTGAATTTTTACCTCATTTATTTACAAAGAAAGCGCCAGCGACACGCAAAGCGGCGCTAGAACTTGAGCGCGTGTAATTAAAAAAGACGATGCGATAAAAATCGTACCATTTAGCGTGGGGAACGGCTAATTTATTGAAGCCACGTTTATCTGATAATTAAATGATTTTTTTCCGCACACATAAGCACAAAATGAGCGCTCGCGCGCGCTCGGCGTTCTTTGTGTGTTCCATTCGGTTGGGTGGCGGCGGTTATGCTCCTTATGCTCCCTGCCGGTACACACGGCACGGCCTAGCTGAGCGGCCATGTTTTCACCGCAGTGGCACCCCGCCGGTGCGGTGCGGGGCTGCATTTGCCTTCACCCCCGTGCTGCGTTGTGGCATTTGTTTTTAGTACTCTTTTCGCAGTGCAAACATGCAGATGATTTGTTAATGGACACGGGCCAACCAACAGAAAACGGCGGAACCGTCTCGGCCTGTGTGCTTCTCGGAGTCTCGTCGTGTGCGCGTGTTTTACTGTTCCTTTTTGCAAACCCTGCAAAACCGGAAACGTGCATCGGGCAAATAATCTTTGTTCTAAAAATTGTTCTAAATTTTGGAAAAAAACACAATGTTACACGTTTTAGGTGGATTTTTTTTTGGGTAAAAATCCGACATTCAACCACAATCGGTATCATTTGGAACGATCGAGTATGCAAATCATTTTTCTCTAGCAGTGCACAGTGGGGCAACTATAGCCCGATACTGAGACCATACATTTGCATGAGAGTGGCGAACATCCTGCGATGCCATCGATCATTGTTGGAACAGGTTTAAATTTTAAAAGGGATTAACCCCCCTATTATGGATCTCGAACGGAAATTCTACCGTTCGAGTGAACACAACAAGAGAGAAAGCAGAATACAGCAAGAGAGAAGGCAGAAAGAGAAAGCTATAGCAAAATGAACTCAAAATGAACGGAATGAACGTTCGACGACTCGAATCGAGAACCATAATAGGGCCGTAAATAAACGGTGAAGATATCCTTTATTTTAATTTTTAAACGCCTTAGTATCGAACCACATTTGCCGCACTGCCGCGGTTGGAGCTGGTTGCAGCCAACTATGAGTTGGAGCGAAAAGGAGCAAAATCCAAGGCTGCCGTTAGTCCTCCAGTCGGCCACTAGCCACACTAACGGTTGCATCAACAGCACCACCTCCACCAACTGGCCCGCCTTTGTCCGTGTGTCGGTTTGGGCTTGACTTCCAGATTCTCCGGGAAATCTTCCGGGAGCACGGCGGCGCCGGCGGTGGCCTGCTAGACGATGATGGTATATATTTTATGCTTGTTGTTAGGTAGTTAGTTAGTGAGTTAGTTAGCTAGTTTCGCACCCATTCGGGGCCACCGCAGATGCGCCTCAGATCTGCAGCCAGCGACGGTGGTGGCGGCGGCGACGGCAGCAATTTACGCTGCCTACACACAGCCCCTATCCCACCGGTACCGAGGGCCGGTACCGAGTGCTGTTGCCAGTTCTTTATTTGCTATTCCTCGTGCTGCTGCTGTTGTGTTCCGTTTGCTGTTTGGTGCTGCTTATTAGCACTTCGGTTCGGTACATTCCTGGGCCACTGGGCCCATTCCTTTATTTTTTGCTTCAGTTTCCATTTGCCACACGAAACACGCGAGTGAAAATGGAGAATTTTTCCGTTTATTTACAAGGACAAGGTGGCCGCGGTGCGGTGGCGGTGATGGAGCTGCTCCACGTTTCGGGCGCTAATGGCCGATGGTAGGGGGACGCTCCTCCGGAACCGGCACCCGAAGCTCGCGGGGTTTTGGAAGGACCAATGAATATAATTAGCATGCAGCAGCAGCTAGCCGGCAGCCGAATGGTGCCGCATCAAACACACACACACACACACACGGGCGCTCTGTGCGCCTTGTTATGCGTTTTTTATGCTGCGCTCTGTCTTGCGATGGAGCGCCGGCCAGCTACACATCGTGACAGTTGACTGCAATCGGTTAGGGTAAAAAGCCCCAAACTGTCGTGCCTCAACACGGAACGGTCCGGAATTCGCTGGCGAGGCTGGGAGGACCAAAAAAGGGCCCCATAGGCGCAGGAGTTTCAAGCAATTAGGTTAATTAAATAGAATTAAACACACCACCCAGGGATGTTTTCGGAGCGAGAACTGCGGCGGCGACGGAACATTCGTTTGAAATTGAAGACCCAAGGAATGGGAGCTGGGCGTTTGGCGAGCTACAATAGCACCATTCCTTTTCGTTTGTTTCAAAGTTTTATATGGCGAAAGGAAACGATCTTTGGGTGCTAAAGGGCGAAGCGAACACATTTTAAATGTAAAACAAATAATAATACTGTTAGCATTTTGCTCGATATTGATCTTAATTTTAATGATCAAATAAATTGAATTAAAAAATATACACCCTGACGTGTTATGATTTAACTAGCTTAAGTCGGTAAAATCAGGAGTAATCAAACCATATTATAGACACAAAATACTTCATGCTTCGGTTATTCAACGACGACAACAAATCAATTTTGGAACTTTTGTGGACATTTTTGTGTTGGAATTTTGTATTCCATTATCAAAGATCTGCAGGAATCGTCACAAATGGCAGTCGGATCGTACATGGAACGAGTTAGAAGATCGAAAATTTTGATGTAATGGCCCGCCAATTCTTAAGTTGTTGCCGAAAATGTATCCAATTATGTTAGTTTGTCGCAATGAGTTTGTGAATTTTGTACAACCTCATAAGTAGCATTCCAGAATTCGGGAATAGACTAAAGGGTACTAAATAATCTACGAATATTTCTATTTAATTAACTAATAATTGAATGGTGAGCAATTCTAACGATTGCGAACAGTCTCTAAAGTATTTGTTAACTATCCAGTGACGGGTATAACTCAGTTCAGGGGTTAGTTTGCCAACTAGCAGACAACTAGTTCTTTCGTTCCACAGTAATTTACAGCAACAAAACCATACAGTTCATAAACATGGCCGCAAGTAGAGAATTAAATGGAATTACTGTGTTTATTCAATTACTTTCGTATCAATCGTTCTTACATTCATCGACCTTTTCGAAAGTCAGATGATTTCACAACTTTTCCTCGGATGCAAACAACTCAAAGTTGAATGCGATGAATTGATTTGTGTGGGATTCGCGTCTTCGGCCAAACATTAATTAATTGGCGAAGAAGCACAGCCCGAACACTGATGCACGCCAATATCTAATGAGCAATTTTAACCAAATCAAATTTAACGATCGCCGGCCAATAAAGAGCGGTTTCCTAATTTGCTGAGAAAGTCATTTGCCATTACCCAGCCCGGGCCCCAGGAGTGACGCTAAGTTTGTGTGTGTGCGTTGCCTTCGCCTTCTTTGTAAATTACGGCGCTGGCCTCTTTGGGGGGCCTGACTCCGTTGCAGTCCCCTCGCCGGCCCACGGAAGCATTGATAGACGTAGCCTGCCGGGGCGCTTCAGTGTCGTGTCGTCTTGGCGTCTTCGGCTGACGTCGACGCCAGAGCCCTGCACTGGAAGTGGCGCAGGGTGCGAAAGAAAATCAATTAAAAGTTGTCTAATTACTTGTAACAGCTCGTTTACGCACGCAAAATTCTTTTCACCGGAACGATACACAGTGTGGATCTCCGATGGTCCCCGGCGGGAAAAACAAACACTCTCTCTCTGTCTCTGCCTCCCTCTCTCCCTCTGGGGAAGGACTTTGGGCCGGAATGGCTCGCGTTCGAAGAGGG
Organism: Anopheles cruzii; assembly: GCF_943734635.1. Taxonomy (NCBI): domain Eukaryota; kingdom Metazoa; phylum Arthropoda; class Insecta; order Diptera; family Culicidae; genus Anopheles; species Anopheles cruzii. Next base: position 21,299,677 of record NC_069144.1, read on the forward strand.
CACTTTTCCATCAGTAACTCATACACTAACGCCATTTTCGTTTGTCGTCCTTTTTTTCCCTTTCGGTCATCGAAAATGTCCTCCGACAATCTTGGTCACATTTCAATTTGGGTTGCTGTTTTTTTGAACGAATCCCTGCGAAAGGATTCTAAGGGATCGTTTTCTGCTCAGTGTTTCAAGAATAATTCGTAAACTTTGATTCCAATTAGCGACCAGCGAATACTGGCATTGAGCGACTTTCTGGTTTTCTGGCCGTTTTTGTTTAAATATGTTAAGGTAAAACTGAAGATATCACGCGCAACGAACATTTGAAACTTCATTTCAACGACCTATACGAGATAAAGTGATATTTAAAGTGAGCGTAATATGATCTCGTGATCTATTTAAAACATTTTTAACAATGCGTATTTATCTGTGGGTTTGGTATCGGTTTGAATTTTAAATGCAAGGACCTTGAACAACATTTAATATTTGTAAAAGGGTTACAACAAGTCAAGTAGCTAAATGATAAGTGTGGAACAAATGGATGGTTCCGTCCACTTTCCACACATAACTTTCACTTTACTAGGAAAAAAATGTATTTTTAATTGATATGCTGTACCAAAACACCAGCACCATTTGTGTTTTATGGATTTGTGTAAAATCGTCCACTGAACCGCGACATCCGCGAAGTGCTAGGGATTGGTAAGAAAGCTTAATAGAAAAAGGGGACACGCACGAAGTCGAAAACATCCAATAACCCCGGTGTCGTTGTCTGTTTTCCTAATTAGAAACGAGCGTAAGGTGATTGACTGACGTCAATCGTGGCTGCGGTTGGCAATATAAAACCATCGGTTAGGACACCCTTCGAGTGGCTTTGAAATTGGACAAGGATAATCGATTATTTATTGCAATAAATGCTGCCGTCGATGCGTGTGCGGCATCCTCTTTCGCCGAAGAACGCGGAGCAACTACACCCTCGGGAGGTACCATCTTATCGGGAATGTGGGGTGGCTAACATTAGCCAAAACCGAAGGGTGACACACTTAGCCGGGCTAACCCGGCGAGGGTGGACAAGTCGGGACAACAGAACTTGGAAAAAAAAGTTCCCGACAGGAGTGGTTTCACAATTACGGTTGTGTTACTGTTCGCATTTCTAATACTCGATCAATCTTATCACAGCCCCGGATGTCTGCGGCACAGTCTGAGTGCAGATGTGTGTGGTAGCAAATCATATTAGACAACGTTACGATGTTGTCCACGGTGTTCGGGCGCATCAATCATACGGCACAATTGAAAGTCATTAACGTGGAAAAATTTTAGTTGTGCACTTGAAGCATACGAACTGGAACGGTTCGCACCCCTACACAGCCATCCGCACCTTTTTGGTCGATTATTTTTGAATTAATGTGCCGCCATTCAAACAACGACGCAGGGGCCGGAATTCGCAGCGGGACGCTGCGCATAATGCGCGCACTTTTTTGGCATTTAAAATCACTCGTCCGCTTGCCGTAATTGCCGGCGGTCGCGGCAGCAGCGGCAGCAGCCACGGCCGACGGGCGACGACCGGCGGGGTCCGGTGAAGTTAATTAAAATTTTACGACCAGCGATCAAACCAGAACCGGGCCAGGCGTAATCAAAGAACGCCGAACCTGGCGGCCTGTCCCCGGGATGCCACTTCCGTCGCGTGCGCATCCGTCTGTGAAGTAGACGAACCGCGAACCGCGCCATTCAGCGCGGATGCAGCCCCGAAAAGCGAGTGGACCCGCTTTTCGGGGACCGGTTTTTAATGTATTTGGCTGGGAAAATGAATTCGTTTCTAATCAATTTTTTTCTGAACTTTTAATGGCACGCAGCAGGCGCCGAAATCTATATTTGTTGGCATTACTCAGAAGGGAGTCGACTTGAAAATGGAAGTACTAAATTTTAGAACACATTTTTCATTGGAAAATCAAGCGTTTGAATCCATAGATAGAATTATCCAAAATGCCTGCGTTTGGAATTCTTTTGAAAGAAGGATTTTAGTGTACTTCCATTCATTGCCTTTACCTTTGATTTCCATTCATATTGCATTCATACTTTATCGCCCAATCAGCATAATGCCGTTTCATGAATACTACTTGATTAGTCAGTTTTCCACGCTTTTTCGAAAAATAGAGCATCAAAGTGGTACATTTATTCCTTTTCAAGGTCTCACTGTTTACTCTCGTGCTTTTATACATACATTCTATCTCTCGACTGACCTATTTGTTGGTTCTGTTCGTTACGTTGCTTTTGTCGATTTATTTCTTTCTCTTTTTACGTTCAGCTTTGCAACTTTCTTTCTCTCTATATGGCTATATGTATTCCTTTTCCTCTCCCCTTTCGTTACCGCATAGGTTTTACGTTCTTTTGTTTTGATTTGTGTAATTGAAGCCTTCTTGAGGAAAACTTTTTACACTCCCAAATGCCTACCGTTTTTTTTTTCTTTCTTCATTCCTATGTGTATATAGTTTTTGCCTTTTTCGTTATTCGCTTTTCTTGTTGTTGTTTTGTTTCGCCCCAAAAGTTCTGCTCCCGGGTCCGGTCCCACAATCCCACCAGCACACACACACACACGCGCGCGTACATTCCATTAAACTTATACGTTCACCGTCGCTCAGAGATGATGGCACGCGACAGGCGACGAGACGTGTGGAGTATTTTCGGAAAATGGCAATCAAGTGATTGCCACAAAAAAGGGAGCGCGAAGAACGGTACACACACACAGCAAAAAAGGCCATTACTCTTTCGCCAGGCGTGCCACGGCGGCGGGTCTTGGCCGGAAGTTGGCCGCGTGACGGAAGGCACGCGGGCAGTCGCCCTCGAAACAGAATGGTCGCCGGCGGTGGCTCGGCAGGAGCAGCAGCAAAGGAGGCCACTTTTCCTGCCCACGCGGCATCGGCTGGCGCTTAACGTGAAAGGAAACGATACCGTATTCGATGAGGGGTGGCTCAGTGGCTCAGCGGCACGTGGCTCAGAATCTTCGATCAAAGCCGGTTAGAACGGACCGGACACTGGGATCGACGGTGACCATAACTCGGTGAGGCAGAGTTCGGTCCAAAATGGGTTAATCATTCGGAGTTAGTTAACGAAACAATATAACGAAGGCACGAACATTGAGCAACAAATCAAACAACACATATAACAAAGCAAAACAAAACAATAGAAAAATAAAATGTAAAGAAGTGAATATATTGTTTGTTTGCTTGTCACTTTGCTACTTTTTAATCGGTTTAGTTTTTACGCAAGTCTTAAGTCGTTCAATTTTTGCCAATTTTCTGTTAGTTTTTAGTCCTTTCCTGACCTGATTTGACCTGAAATGACCAAGAGATTGACACCGATGGCAAAACGAAAGAAACAATTCAATCATGATCTGTTTCTGTCCACCAACCGCCCCACCCGATCGGTGCCGCGCCCACTGTGGGCGGTTCGGCGACGGGGTTAACGGGAAATCTCATTTTTGCGCAAAACATTTCTTTTCACACTTTCTATTTCATTTCCTTCCTTCGGCGGGTCCTTCGTCGTCGTCGTCGTCGTAGTGCCGAATCCATTCAATCTGCGTTAGGTTCGGTGGCGGCCCCCTCCGTCGGGTCGCTCCGTCCGCCCAGCCGCAACACGCCAATCATTCATTCTCGTCCCGCGCCACCCCCCCCAAGGACGCTCAAGGATTGCCCCGCTTCCGCGCCAAACGAAAACAAACGATAAACGCGGGTGGAAGAACCGCGGAACGGAACACTTTGGCCGTGCAGAGCACCACCACCACCGCCGCTGGGTGGTCCTCGCCCACCGGCCCTGTCGTGTCATTTCTAGGAAGCCATTTTCGTTATTATTATTACTTAATTTAATCCTATCGTCATCTCTTTCGCCCGGGCCGCTATTGGAATTCCGCATTTTCCGACCGACCATGTGTGTGTGTGCGTGTGTGTGAGTGAGTGAACGTAGTACCGATGTGTTGATGGGTTATTTGTGTCGTTCGCGGAGAAAGACGGTGCCACTTAGACTCGTATTATGCTCGCGCTCATGTTGCTGCCAACGATGGAAAATCGAATCCAGACGCAGCATAAAAGTGGTTCCCAGTTTTTTTTTTGGGTTGGCTCCGCAACTTTGCATTTCAGACGGAAAGGCGCAAGGTGGGTTTGCTTCGTCCGGAGCGACCGAATAGTCGCGTGAAGACGATTTCCTGTCCCATCATAACGGGTGTGTCATGCTCTCGAGGCCCAACCATTGGGCCATATGTCAGGTTGAGTTCCTGTGCCTCAACTAGGCGACACACGTTTGGGTTTGGGTTTAATATGCTGTCAATGCTAAAAAATTATGCTAAAAGCCCGGACAATTTTCATTTCACCATATTAACATACTCACGAAAGACTTGTTGAATGGGAGACATCGAACTTTGCCTATTAATTATATCTGCTATAGGTAGAGCATAGCTAGAACGCTCCCGAAGTCAAGTGTTGTCAACCGTTTAATTTTTTTTGATCTTATCGTAACATGCCCACAAATTTAAAAATAAGTATGCAAATGTTTTTAGGTAATCAACCTTTTGAGTCGCTTCATTGGGAAACAATTTTTTGCGTATTTTTTTGTAATTTTCATTCATATAAAATTCATCAACCAATTAATAGCATATCACGTTTTTCCCAGCATACTATCATTTGATAGTTTGAAGGTATTATTTTGATGATATTTTTGTGGCTTCGTTTTAATCTCTATTAATATTTTCTATATTTTATCTATTTTTCTTTTGACAAGATCTCCTATAAATAAATCTCCACAAGACGTTCTATTTTGAATATAAATTGTCTTGCGAATGTACTGTCTTCATTCCAACCTGTTTCAAGACACCAGGTCAGGTTTTCCTCTAAAGATGAGTTTCTTATCCAAAGCTGATAGCGGCCCACGAACGTCCTGACGCTAGCGAAGCAGAACAGGAACAGGACCCATCCGTTCTCCACTTTGTTGCTCTCGTTCTCTCTCTCTCTCTCTCTCTCTCTCTCTCTCTCTCTCTCTCTCTCTCTCTCTCTCGCTCAACCTCTTGATTCCGATTTTCTACACCAAGCACCAGGCCGATACAATCAATTTCCATTACGGACCGTTTTTCCAACGTAAACGTTAGAGCGGCGCACCGTCGTTACGCCCGATAAATCCTTGCGGATGCAACCTGCCGGTGCAGCCGGTCTGCCCTACAACAACCTGCTAAGGAACTGCTACTGCATCAATTTCGTTGTGGGAATATTTTTCCACGTTTTCATTCATAGCTCTCTCAGTGCTGCCGGATAGCATAATTGGATCGTGCGCGTTCGCCGTTTGATTGGGTGTCGCCTCTTTTTTTTGGCCAAAGAATATCTAAAGTCACCGAATCAATTTGTGCCGATGTGATAACTGTGTTACCCATTAGCAGTTAAATTGAAATAAAATAAAGAAAGCGTTTTATGCAGTGTCAATGAAAGTGGCGGGCCGAATAAGGCTCATTAGTGTTATGATAAAAATCATATTCAAACTTTAGTGTTGAGTCGTGAATCCTTCGCTAAGCCTAGTTTAGTTAATATTGGAATAATTTTTCGTTTTCATTTTCGATTCCAAATTTAAATATTTTGGAGCTTAAGTTAAATCACGTTTCCATGGACACTCTGAATTTGAAGTGTTTGCTTAGTTTGTGTTTCGTTTTAATTTAACATGGTTCTTGGTTCTTAGTATTCTATATTATTTCTAGTACTCATTTACATAAATCGGTGGTTTAAATTTGTAGCCCGAAATTTCGAAACCCCTGCCTTTAATTCTGACTGGTTTATTTCGTGCAGTGATAAGAATGGCTGAAACTGCTGCAGGTTGATGCATTCCCTGGTTCCCAAAATAAAATGCGATATTTTTATCACAACAAGGAACAGGCAAAAGAAATGTAAACACAAGCGGCTCGGGAACGCCACCGGACGGTTTGCATCTCACACTCGGATCGGCTATGGAAAACGCTCGGAAAGGAAAATTCGCACAACGCGCTTCCCCAGGAACATTACATTACACCTCTCGGGTGGGGGGGGCACCGGTGGGGAATCCCCACCGGTGACAGGAGGAACGCGCGCACCCGAGCAGGCCCGATCGGTGAAACGGTGAAGTAAATAAAGGGAAAAACAATTTCCCGCCGCTAGATCATCGCTTCATTTCTCGGACGGGCCCGTCACCCGTCCGACGGCGACCGGCCCCGGGGGAAGGGATTGGTTGTATAGTGACATTTACACCCATTTATACACTACTCCGCGCCCCATTCCGCACCGGGTTGCTGGGTGCCATTTTCTCGCTCTAACGACTTTTCCTACCACCCCGCACCCGCACCCGCCAACTCCAACCACGGCATTTTCCACTGTCAGTTAATTTTTAAATGCGAATGCAGTGTCACCGTGGTGCGGGACGCTGGCCCCAGTCCCAGTCGGCCCACCGGTGGGAAATGGCGCGGCGGTAGCCTTTTTACTGGCATTCATTAAAATCCGTTAAATTAAATTACTTTTATATTACGATATTGAAACGTGCACTTACCCAATTGATTACGCGGAGTGGGGCCGCAGGCGGCGCGGTCGCAGGTCGAAGGATGCCGACCGTCCGGTAAAATAGTGTGCGTGCTGGTCTGGCTGGGCGCGCCTGTGTTGGTGTGTTGGCAAATAATCTCTATTGTCTCTCGCTCTCGCACAATCGCTGTTCAGCTTTCTCTCTCTCTCTGTCTCTCTGTTGTTAGCCAGTCTACTCTTTTTATGTCGCTCTCTTACGTTGCCAAGCGTTCCGTTTACTCGGACGGACACCGTTTGCTGATCCTTTTTCGACCGGCGGCGAAATAAATCTCGGCAAAAAATTGAATCTCCTCCGCGCGGGACACAGCGTGTGCGGCGAATTGCTCTTTTTGAGTGCTTATTGCCCCGTAACAGCTGAAGTCAATGGATGGACGTCGCACTCCGTTTCAAAGCGCACCCCGTAATCTGACAATCGGTGTAATCTTAACTCTCTTCCCAAAGCAGCACTTTTCACCTTTTACACGCACACTCGTAGCACAAAACGCGCGAAACAAAACCACGAAAGGAAGATATCAACGCGGACCAGGACGACACAGAACTGCACTATCGAGTGCCAACTTTGATTCAAAAACGGGATCAAAACAAAAACAATAAAAAAAACCCTTTACACTTGCACAGTGGCCATTAGGAATGCACATGCACGCACAGCGACCAGCCTCAATCTCGATACGACCGAACGGAGTAACGCGACGAACCGACGACACAACTGAGTCTTTGTGGGCGATTTAATCCGGATCTTATATCAAATTCTCGAATCGACGACTGCGACGAGCAGGCCGTGATCACTTACTTAACGAGTTTTTTGTCCATTCCAGTGCAAAGAAAAGAGGTCTGTAATTCCAATCTTGTGACAGCTCGGAATCGGGAAGCCACTTTACACCGCGAAGTTCGGAATGTTCCACACGACTTTGCCTCGTAGTGTTTAACCCCTTTTTTGGGACTTGTTTTAATGAGCACTCACCGTAGCACGATTGTGGTCCTGTGTTTGAGAAATGTCCCCTTACAGCGCACGGTTTGGCTATCACTCTCCGGGCTTTAAAGTCTGCACCGTGAACGGGGTGCGCGTGATGTGCCGATTGCGTGACGAGCGTTCGCCAGTTGCATCCTTTCGCTTCGCGACTATCGCCCCAAATGATGCCGTTTAGTGGCCGCTAGTGTCTTCCAGGGTGGTGTTCCTCTTCGCAGCCACCAACTTGCGCTCGAAATCGGCTCAAGCCGCCCGAACTGAGCACGAAGCGTGTTTGTGCGTGCAGAAAAAATCAAAACAGAGAGCATCCGGCTCTCTCTCGCCATACTCGCTCACTCGCTCGCTCACTCTCTGGATGCGCGCTCTCCCTCTCTCTCTGTCGGGCGGCGTATCGTACCCCACTAAAAGGACGATCTGGCGCCATTACGATAATTGTAATTGAATGAATATGGCCGTGTTTATGTGCACGCTTTCTGCTCGGTAGCATCGGCACGCGCGCGCCATCGTGCGAGAGAGAGAGAGAGCGAGTGGGTGAGAGAGCGAGCGAAGTGATCCGAACGTGATACGCGAACGAAAGGGAATCAAAACAAAAACGGCACACACGCACACACGCGGCTTTCGCCAGCGAGAGAGAGAATGGGTTCGGGCGCGAGAAAGCGAGACAGGACGCCCAGTTTTCCCCTACACGAGCGGGAGCCGAACGCACCACCGACCCGAAGCCACACGACAGGACCTCTTTCGAGCGAGCATCCTCTCTCGCTGCTGCTGCTGCTCGAATAACGACATTTTCCCATTTTCCTTCGCCCGCAAACGACCAGCGGCGCGCTAATGGTATCGCACAACAGGCGGAAAATGGGATTGAAACAGAATGATAAAAGGAGATAATAATTGCCTACTTTATTTACTCTTTCACTCACCACCGGCAGCACCGGGTGCGTCAGGTGCCAGCCAGAGCAGCGCACGGTGGCCGTCCGTCGTGCATTGGGCAGTCTGGGTGGTCAAAATTTCCCGCCCGGACACTGGGGCTGGGCTGGGTGTTTTCGCATAGCATGGTACACATAACGGTTTACTAACTTATGTACTGTAATAAACAGATAACAGAGGAATATAATATAATATAAGTATCAATATAACAGAAAGATTTCATAAATACGTGCTTCTAAAATAAAAAATAAATAATAGAAAGCGCTACTACTACTTCGCCTTCAATTAGTACAGTAAAAAGATGGGTGACTGAATTTAAACGTGGTCGATGATCTGGTCGACGATGATCCCTGCCAAGTACGTCCAAAAAAAGTAGTAACAACTGAAATCGAAGAAAAAATATAGGATATCGTATTGGAAAATCGTCGAGTGCCTGAAAGAGATTTAGCAGAAGCCCTTGGCATATCATTTAGCCGTGTGAGCAATATTTTGACGGGAGTATTGTTTTTCAGAAAGCTGTGTGCACAATGGATGCCGCATTCGCTAATTGTCAGTTGGGAGTTAATTATGTTGTTAATAATTTTTACTTCAACAGAAACGGCGCCAGGTACAATATGACCAACGTTTGCAGGCCCATTGTTAGTCGACGGTTCATTCTGGCGATAAGGACGATGGCATTATGGGGAAAAGGCGGTCGTAAATCAACTTTTCAAAATTGAGGGTTTAGGGGATTTTTCTAAAATAAACAATTTAGCTATGAGCGACCCGAATTTTTAACCTTCCATTTTACTTAGATTCCGAAAATTCAACTGTCAATGTTGAAAAAGATTATTAAAATTACTCTTTAAAACTAACTTTAACGCGATCGTTAGCACAGTTCTGCACAGCAATGTACCTATCACATATACATCATTCGAAATGTGATGAATCCTTTTTGACATGAAAAAATCAAATATTCACGTTTGGCATTGTTTGTACATTTTTATCGGGAATTAATAAAGAAAACTACGAAAAAATACTGTTTAGCAACATTGGTAGCGCAGCAAGAAATGCTTCGCGTTGCTTCGCCTAAACTAAGCATTACAACTAAAGTTTAGGTAATTTTAAACTATTTCCAGTAAGTTCTGCTTGCGACTTCCTGCGACTTCGTCCACTAGGCTTATTTTAAGAAAATAATTGCCGGATGCATAAGGAAGCGCCTGGTCCTTATGTAGTCTATGAAATGGCCATACCAAAACTAATGCATTTTCCTTATTGACTTTTCCATTATTTAGGTTAACTAGGTAAAATATTTGTCGTGTTTTCGAACAACCGAATGTACACTTTACACGTAATTAGTTTTGTCACCTGTTCCAGAATATACGGGTGTATAGAATTCTACCTTATGCAATTTTTAAGCTTCTTCGATGCTGCGCCAAGTAATCGGTTTTGTCGGCCTTTTTCCGCGATAAGACCAAACAAGACATAGAAAAAGAAATAGAGATATTGCAAGCAAAAATTGTAAATAGGTTTCTGCGGTGTTTGAGAACACTTTCATTCGGTCAATATAACGCAGTGACTCAAAGAATAATTCTATTTCATTGGGTTATACGCATCAAAAAAACCAAAACCAAACCGATTTAAGTTTGGATGGAGAAATTGACTAATAAGTATTCTATCAAACGTTTAATTAATAGTTCATGGGTTGGATACTACGGATGGTAATAATTACTTGTTTCTAAATTCCCACAAACACAATGCGTAACGCTCCTCGATCATCTGATGTCTTTTTTACACTCATAAAGCATTAGATTTTGATCAGAAATTCGATATTTGCATTTACGATTATGCATTTAAAATGTTTAGTGTAATGCAGATTGCATAGATCAGGCGTTTAAAAACTTTAAAATAACGAAAAAAGGTTATTTACTGTACTTGAACGCGTTTATTACACATACAATGTTGAATTTGATCAAACCACATGGAAAGAAAACAAAAACCTTGCAAAAAGTCCGTAGATTCTTCCCAAAACCAAATATGTCCGCCTATCCCATACAAATTCCCCACAGTGGACCGGGACGAGCGGCGAGCCGCAGACACGAGCCACCGTCTGGCGTATCATTACCGCGCTGATATTGCCACTGTTATTGTTATTATTATTTTATTTCATCATTTACCGGCAATGGAGAATGATGCTTATTTAATATCAATTTGAGCAGTGTGGCAGTTCGCATTCCGCGCCGTTCTCTCCAATCTGCTCGCAACGTCGAGGTGTCCTTTTTCTCTCGCTCTCTTACTCTCATGTTTTCCGTGATGCCCGTTTCGCATTTTTCCGGGCCCTCAGAAAGGCGGTGGCGGCGAACAGTTTCGCCGACCGACGCACCATCGGAAGCCACTCGGAGAAGCCGGTTCCCGAAGCTATCTAGCGTTTGCCGTTGACTGTTGCTTCTGTTTAGCAACCGGCCACGGCGCTAGTATGTGGATTGTTCGTCCTTTGGCGTACCGTTGCGGTTTTCTTTGGTATTTCAAACGATGCTGTTTAGCGGTTCAGAGAAATGTTCATTGTGCTTTCTGTCTTTCTTTTTAATAATGATTTCTTTCGCTTTAGTTGTCGATTGCCCACTTAGGTTTTTATGTTTCATTTAATTTGCAACAGTCTTTTTTCGTTGTTTGATTGCGCTGTTGAGGTAGTTATTGATTCTTCTATCTGTTTAAGGGTTATGCACAAAACAATATCTATTTATATTAACAAGAAAACAACAAACAATAAAAGAGACAAAAAAAGAGCTAAACCTTAGGAAACTAAACTAAACAGTAAAAAAACATCACGGGCAACCAAACTGCTCGACCCATTTGTCATGGACCAAAAAGAAACGGAAATGGATTTGCTGTAAAATAGATCACTCCCAAATACTGTCGCCAAATTCTCGTTCCGTGCCCGGTCGGACCAAATCAATCTACATTTTCGCTGTGCGGGTATTCGAAATAGATTTGGAAAACTATTTTGTATCAGTCTTATTGCGGACATGTGTCCATTTTTTTCTTCGGTTCCGACTTGTCCCCGGGAATGCCTTGCATCCGATGGGTTCACGGCATTTCGGCGTCCAGCGCCGGATGTCCGGATGCCACCGGGACACCGGGAAGCATTCGCAGAGACGCAATATCATTTCTTACGCGACACCGCCAGCGTCGGAGGTCGACTGCAAGGATTAAGGATCACAATCCACCGTTCAATCCACCGTTACCGGCATACCAACGAGACCGGCGGCGAACCGTGCACGCGTCTTTGGCCGGGCATGCTGCCGGTCCCGAATGGTCAAGCCAAACCCGGTGCCCCGTTTGGTCAGCTGCAGCAACAACAAAAAAAAACGTACATACATACACAAAATCTCGAGGAAAAACCGAGCCAAATTGATGGAAAAAGATAAAACCGTGGAAGGCGAAATCCAAAAAGTTAGCTCAAATAAATTGAATTTGTTGTGTTATTTGACTCGACAGTTTTCTTCGTTTCCGGCTCGCGACACAGGGGCCAGACGAAGAGTCCCAGAGTCCGTGCCAAGATAGCGTTTGGCACGGGTGCACAATGGACCGACCGACCGACTGCGGAAGCGGAAGAAAACGGTGCATTGCAATCCGATCCTAGAACAAATCGCTAATACAGACGAATTCAAATGGCTTAGAGTTGCAAGATAGCCGCCGGGCTGCTGCACATCTGAGCGATGTAATTGACATTACGGGTCGTGCGGGTCTCAGCGTGTCAGCTGAGCATCAGACAAGCATCAGAACCTTTTACTTAATTGGATGTTTTTCTCCAATATTCCAAGAGTATTACTATCTTTTCTAATACTTGAAATGTATTACTCAATTTTTGTTTAAAGTTAATTTCTCTACAATAATATAAATACTCATTTTGTTTTCCTAATTTATGCTTTTTATTATCGACTCCTTAGCGGTTATGGATGTGAGTGTGAAACGATTCCTCGATCTTTCTTTTCGGCCGAAAGAGTGCCGAAGGATCGAAGGAAGTATGCAAAAATGAATTATGTGCAGCGATGTGGACAATGGTTGATGTTGATGCGATTGGCGATAAAGACGTGATGGTTCAGGAGTGATCGCAACAGTGAAACCATCCATTGGAAAATGTGCAAAAAATTCTGACGCCCTCTATCTGTGCGCGAATATGCCGTGGAGACGCTGGGCCAGATAGTATAGTGAAGGGCGACATTCCAGAATGGTCGCCATTCTAAATGTGGTAATGCTTGACACATACTTAGAATATAATTTAAATGTTCTAGAATGCAATGTAGAAATGTGTTGTTAAACTATAAAATATGGCAAGTAGCTCAAAGTTTAAATTAAGTTTATGAATCAAATTGAACAACATTTTTAAAATTAAATCTGGCGGTCATGTGTTCATGTTTCTTGGTAACGCTTATTCATCCCAAAACTGTTTTCCAAGCTCAAAAGATGTTGTGCTTAACTGTTTGAAAAAAAAAACTAGTATGAAATGTTCTTCCCAAATACAATGATAGTGCTAAAATCGTTCCAAAGGCATCTACTTCTTCCGAAAACCTTCCGTTCCATGGTGAAAGCGAAGTAATCAATTCGTTTTTTAAAACCTTACATTGAACAGTGTTGTAGGAACTTATCATGCGGTGGGAAATATTTTTCCCGAGCTACTTGTCGGTCATCGAAAAGAAAACGGTCAGAGGCGCGCCGAGAAATGGATGATCGCTCCACAAAACCCCAACCCGTGGTGGCCGGCGGCAAGGGGCCCCCGGCCTCGGGGCAGCGGGAGAAGATAAATTTCGTTGAGTGCATTTTCCTATTATTTCAGTTAAATCTCTTTCTATAAAATTTATTTTCGATTCCCGCATTCGCCGTTCGCATTTGAATGCACATCCGGTTATAGACACCGGTAGTTCCCGGGCACCGGTCACTCACTCACTTCGGTCCTTGGTTCTTGGTCCGGCCCGTAAGCCTCGCGCTAGAGATTTGGAAGTTCGCCGGGAAACGGGAATCGCAGATGTTTGGAAAAAGTTGAACGACAAATAAATCCACTTCAGCGCCCCGTGTCATGTGGCCCTCGCATGTTGGACCGATTCCCGATTCCCGGAGCCCGGGAGCGCTGGGCTCGTCCACTGTGTGTGTGTCTGTGGGCCTTTGGAGTTTGGGGTCCCTTCGCGCCAAAGTGGGTCCTTTGGCGTACGGTCGCAGATACCTCGAGAGATGCCCTTCTGCCGGGAGCGTACTCTTAAAGGCCCGGCGACCCAGACAAAGGGTGGGAGAGAGGGGCAGAGAGAGGTATCACGGTATCGGAGGTGTCGGCCATGGCCGGAAAAGTTCTGCAGCCGAGCGTCCGGCCCCGAGGGTCCGGCCCTGAGCACACTCCGCGCAAGGCTTCAAACGGATGCTTTAAAAGCTTTCATCCCATTTTCCTTTCAGTTGACACATTCATTGAACTGCCACTTGTAATGTAATTAGAATGAGCAGGTTCCATTGGGCGACGTGGGTCCTTCAGAGAGGCCGCCCTCCACCCATCCCATGTTCGATTCTGTGGTCGAGCATTCCGTGGCCAGCGCTGCTTGCCAGCGACAATGCACTGGGCCTGCTTTTTATTTGATCGCCCCGTCGAAGGGTTTGCCTAAGGAGTGGGCCACAAACAAAATATCCTTGAATTAACACTCTCATCGCTTGCACTTGGCTCTAATTGATATCCTTCCGTTTCGATTTCGATATGCAATTTCAGTAGAAGCGATGAAGCATGTGTGATTTTATAAAACTTGATGTTGAAGTGCGTTTTGTAATGGTCGGGACCCAAGAAAATCGAACCAGTGCGAACCACAGAATATCTGTGGAAAGCGTATTGATGGTCCTTTTCTACCAGAACTCTAAATAATTGAGTGAAATAAAGTAAGAATCACAAAAACTATGCTAATCGACATCATCAGCCCATTTTTCTTCGAAAATGAAGAAGGAGCTGCTACAACCGATGACGTACCCTACCGAGCAACGCTGGCTGATTGGTACTTCGGTTTCCAATATTGTTTACCGAACAGAGTTTCAGAAGCTTAGGACCAACGCTGTTGGCGCGCGGTCTGGTCGTTGCTCTTTCAGGACCTTGAGTAATTTTATCTTATGGCGGTTAATCAACAACCACTTATCGCTGCCGCTCAAAAACGAAATTTAATGCACAAAATCTCGCAATGACTCATTTTTATATCTTTTCCCTAATACGTATACAAAATAATAGACAAACATGCCTGAAATTAGAGAAAAGTTAATAATGTTTAGGACGAACGGATACGGATTTACGGATATATGCCGGATCATTGACCTTTTATAGGATCAAAACAGTGAAATCGGCTTTCTGACAGTTGCACCTTAAGGCACCATAATAAATTGTCCAATAAAGCCAACGGGAGACTGTACACTAAAAAGACTCTTCAGTTCATACTTCCTCGATGTTTTCAAAGATACCTATTTTATCCAGAAAGCATAGCTATGCTCAAGCCACACATACAATGTTTAGTTAAGACGAGGCAACCCATCACCTATTTCGTGTGTCAGTGAGATTAATTTAAATAACTTCACCCAGGGAACAGCTCCTTCAATGAACTGATGCACCGGAACTGGCTAGACTTTATTGTAAACCGACGATCCGGCCGCCCGTTTGGGGAAATACAGACATAATAGCAGCGAGATAAATCTTGCCCCGGCAAACGTGTACTTTTCGGTGGTGCATAGAATTGCCATTTCCGGAAAAACTATTGGGAAAATGGTTGAAACCGGCGTCGTCCACCAAGGCAACCGTTGAGAGGACCTTCCGGAGTAGCGCGCATCCCTTACGCCCCGACTCCTACTGCTCGGCTGATTCTTCCCATTTTACTTCCCACCGTCCCCGGCCACGTGAAAACATGTCGCACTAAGTGATGTATGTACCCGTGGGGTATTTAACGTGGGGTATCTCAAAGTTTAAAGTCTCCATGCGGCGCGTCAGTGATGCATTACACTGCACCGGGCGCGCGCGCTGCAATGCACGGAGCGGTCCGTGGACGGCACTTGACGAAATGTGCGCCGGAAACGGGTCCTGAGCAGCCCCGACGCCTATCGAACGGTGGCGGTGGCCGTGGCCCTCGCGCTGTGCATTAGAGCTGTTTTGGGGAAGATGTTCCCTGTGAAAACATGAAGCATATTATGGGATTGCGGCGCGGTGAACAAAAGGAGCCCCGGACCCGGGGCCCGGGCTTTCTAAGCATAACATTGATTTATGGAGAATCTGTGAAAGCTTTTCGCGCTGCTCCGTACAGCGGCGCAGCGAGCGCAGTGCAGCGTTTTTGGCTCGAGAAGGCACATTCAGGGCACTAAACAAGTGATCTCTTACAAGTAACGGCCATTAGATGCTAGAGCCAGCCTGCGATTGGCAGCCGGTGAATGTTTTATTCCCGTTGCGTTGATTATCAGTGGCCCGGCATTCTGCAGTGCACTTGTTCCTGTACAAATTATCATTCCGGCCCATAACGGGGGCTCTAGTTTAAGCGCGAGTCTCCGCTGGATCAAGCTGGACAACCCTTACCTTGCGCAGGAAAAAATCGTATTAAAATGGAAAGCTCGTAACGGTCGAATCGCTTACGGGAGCTGATTTAGTTCTTTTGCGATGCATTTCGATATTGCTTTCGATTTACAGCGCCATTCCGCCGACTCAGACAGTCAGCGATTTACCGTGTGACTTCGGCACGGTTATGCATTATTTATTTGATTTGATTAAGGTGTGGTTTTGAACCGATCCTGGAGAAGCAATCGAAGCCCGGATCGAATATAACCATGGTCAGCTTGAGGATATTTTCGTTCTCATTGCTTCGGGCTGCATTCGTAAGATTAAGCTGTGTCACGGGACTGTAAAATTAATGTTTGGTATGGGAATGAAAACGGAAATCTAACGACGTTGAACAAAGTAGCGCAAAGCAAAACTGTAGTTCCAAAGTCCGTTGAATTGGCCCCACGGACATTGGTTACACGGAAGTCATTTTATTAGCCTTTTAAAACTGTGATTAAGGAATTCACATCTTTTTCTAGAATGAGAATAAGATCTGGACATCCACCAAGTGTCAAAGAATTCATCGAAGTGAAATACTTAGCGACATTACACCAACCTGTAGCCAACAACAACTTCTAGGTTTCTTACTTTCATCTTTGCATTTTAAGTTACGTAAGATACGTAAATTTTTTATTTATTAATACGACTGAAGTTCTTGAAACTGCTCGAAAATGCGCAAAATCACACTAATGCGACATTTGGTCAATTTTTTCTATTTTATCTATATCGATCGCAAACAATGTTTAAATATTACCTATAAAAATTACACTAAGTTGATCTTATATTTCACTGTATTCTGCACATGTAGTCCGGCTGAAAATTCTAAAATGTATTTTTTGCACTCGTCCATCAGTCTGTGAATACTGCACATCCCATACCGTACGTACTACGAACGGCAAATGGGTTTTCATTATTTCGCCACCACTTAAAGCGATGACTTTGAGGAAGATTCGAGTAGGGAAACAAAGTACAACTCCCAGACAGGAGAGTCCGGAGTCCCGAGCCGGTTACAAACTGCACCGAAAAAGATCCACGATGTCGTAGGTCGATGGTGTTGCTATTTCTTGGCTCCTCCGCCGGTATTGATCTCTACCCCAGGTCCCGCTTTACGAGCTTGTGGTTTGTGGAACCGGAACCGGACACGGAAAACAAGAAACTATGCGATGGACAACCTCGGGCAAAAACCCGACTGCCGCTGCCGGCCGGGTTTCCGATTTCGGATGCACGCGGCGAGCTGTTTTCTTACAGCCCGATGCAACACCAAAGATTGCACCTTAAGCCCTTAAGGCCCGCAACACACACACACTCGATGTGCCGTGGCACAGCGGTTCCGACGAGCCGATCGTGGCGGCGTGTGGCGGGGCTTAGGAGGACATGCGATATTGGATTTATACTTGTCCGGCTCCGGAGCCGGCAACTATCGGAGAATGCATTTGTAATCATTTTAAAAATGGGGAGAAGATTGAATTTGCTTTCCCGCCACCGGACCGGGCCGTCCGGGTGCCAGGTTCGGACAAGCAAATCCAAATCGGAACCACCCTTGCCCACCGTGGCCCTCCTTACCCCCACCGTTAATCTTTTCCGGGGACCACGTGTGGGGTCTGACCAAGGATTAAGAGCAAGAAAAGAAGTGGGAAAAGAGATAGAGAGCGAGGAGAGAAGGACACGTGGAATCGAATAAAACACACCAAGAGACAGAGATAGAGAGAGAGAAAGAGAAAGGGGAACGGGGGTGCCGGTTTGGAGACCGGATGACTTCTACATTCTGGCATCTCCGAGGGGCTCGGAGCTTTTGGCTCTGGGAAGCTTTCTTTCTTTTTAATTTCTTAAATTGATTTAATTTTTCTGATGGAATTTGCCCTGCCTACCCTCCCGCCCGGGTTGCCACCATCGCCGCCCTTGTCGTCCCACACCCAACACGTATTGGCACCGGTTACAGTTTTCGGGATCAGAGGGCCCGCGCCGTGCGCCGTGTGGTCTGCGGTTACGGTTCCATTTGGATGATTTCTCGCTTCGCCGCCGGACCCGGGCCGACGTCGGGCGGATGTAGATTTCGTTTTCCGTTCCGGTTTTTCTATTCCGGAACGAACGTCCCAAAATGATAAACCCCTTTGGGGAGGTGAAAATGATATTACGTGTGACACAATTCTTATAGCCGATGCCGCCGCCGAGCCCTCTTTGCGAACTGCACCGTCTTGCGTGTGTGTGTGTGCTCGTCCGTGGTCCGTGTTTTTTGGGCGACGGTAACTGCTTAGAAAGATGCCGAACCGACCCGGCTCTAATCGGTACCGAGTTCTCGTTGCACTCGCAGCGGAATTCGATTCAATTTGGCACAATTTCATTCCCTTTATTGCGCCAAGATCTTGACCAATTCGATTCGAAATCGTAATTGCCAACACTGGAGCTGGTTCTCGTTTTGACGTTTGCTTTTAATTGAGCGACTTTTGTTTTACGTTTGGGCGACTTTACGCAATGGAGCTTCTTTTGGTAACATTTATTACACAAAATTTGTTGGATTCAACAAGAAATAAAAACAGTGCGGCCAAAAACTAACGGGAAATATTGATTTTGAATTGGTTTGTAAGATCTGTGTAAAATTGTACGATAAAATATTAATTAATGTTTGCGATACGGGTCCTTTTGTTAATAATTTAAAATGAATTCTTCGTTTTTCATAAAGTCAGAAACTGTGTTTAATCGTAATGAAGCCTTGAACTGTGAAGAAACTTGTAACTAAAAAAAAATTAAACATAAAATGAAAACGAAACTAAAACAAACAAACAAATTAACCAAAAGGTCAGCTGAAGGAAAAAGAAACGTGTAAAGTGATGAAAAATTATGCTGAAGCATAACTGGGTAACATTCTTAGACATACCAATAGAACATATCAGCGGCATAAATAGGCGTTGGATTTCATTTCTCGAATGCGTACGTAATGATGGTGAAAGCAAAATAGTAGACACGTGCAGTATTTGAATCATATACGAGCAGCCTAAACCTCTAGACCGCTTGCCGCAACACCTTTGAATCAGAGCACCCCGGTTAGACCATTACTGGGGCTCTTAAAAAACCCGCAGCCGTTTACTGGTAGAAACAATGTTCATGTTCCTGTCAGCCTTGTTAAACAGACCGGTAAAGTACAGAACTCGTGACAGCTGCATTGAGAAGATTTTCGGGGAAACTTCTTCCTCTCCCCCCGTCTCTCCACATCTCTCTCTCGCTCGCTCGGTCTGTGTGTGGTGGTACAATCGAATGGGAAGCGCCATCAACGTCTGCAGCGGCCACCGGGCACACGATAATCAAATGAGTGCAAACTTTGGCCAGCAAATCCTAATTGCTTTCGACAGGTCAGCCTAGGCCGGGTGAAGAACGTGACCACCTAACTACGCAGCGGTCCGGCCAATGGCTGCTGCGTGGCACACGGACGTGAGTGAAGCCCTCGGTCGGTGAGGCTTGCGACGACGGTTTGTGCTCGGGCATGAGTGCTTAGAAATTGCATCGTCCTGTCAAAGAATTTAGTTTCAAAGTTCCTCTCATTACGCCGCCGCTCCAAAGCACCTCGCAGCCCCTCACACACACACACCTCTCCCGTTGAAATAATTCGGGTATTCACACTCTAAAACCCACACGTCCACCCGGCAAAGGAGACCCCGGGTACGGGGTACCGCACCAAGATTGTTCAGCATGCGCCTTTCTTTTCAGTTTCTTTGCAAACCACGGCCGGCGAACTTATGGTGAGACGAAACGGACCGGCAGTTGGAGTTTGCGAAAATTAGGTGCCATCTACAGTGTTGCGCAACTGTTTGGCCGTCAGCGTACATTTGCATCGTAAAAGTACAAATTAATCTCCGTAGTTTTATGATAAAATGGAGCACAGACGAAGTGATGTTCTATTTGTTTAGAAAAGCACAGTATTTGTTGTGCCACGTTGAACAAATCCGTAGGAGAACATGTGCAAGCATTTGCTGCTCGTATTGCATAGATTTGGGGGTATTTTGCAGATTCAAAATTCTCTAAACATTATTTTTAATCTTAGAAGAATGGACCGGGGCATTATGCCGCAAGCATGGACGTGAGTGTACGCGCTCGGTATGTTTACGAAAATTTCGACAACACTAACTTCGGTGTCTGCGGTTGATTTGGCTCACGAAATTTGCATCCAAACCGGGATGTCCAAACCAGTAGTTGAGCTGAGGCTTTTGAGGCTGGTTTTTGTTTGATAGCACCCATTGCACCCAGCATGCCCGCCATTCGGTGGCGGTTGATACATGACGGCTCTACGTACTGTTCCGTAGTTAATGTGAAGCAGTTTCGGAAAAGATTGATTCGTTCAGCTTGCCGGTGATTAAAAATATAACGCCATTCGGCTACAAAACAACTCAGCGACCCTCGCCGTCGATCGTCAGCTCGTCCTGTCCGTCCGTCCGACAGCATATCAACGGGTACGCAGCGAAATAAATGTTTCATAGGGGGTTTCTCGTTAATGGACACCGCCAGGACACCGCTGGTTGCCGGCTGGTAAGTAGTTCATCGGAGCAGAGTCCGACGACGGCAAATGCTGTCGTGGTTCCGTCGAAGTGCGTCAAACGGCGTTCAGCAGCCGGACGCAGCCGACGGGGTAACAATTCCGCCTGCTGCAGCGATTGTTTAACTAAGTAGCACTTAGTGTTGCTCTGCAAATGTAAACCTTACACACGGGATTTGGGCTGCTGCCGATGCTGTGTGTAAGTGCCACCGGTACTCAATTTACCTATTTTATCGCTCGCCGTGCGGGCCAGATAACAGCCTGCCAGATGGGCCACAGAGGCATCCTTCGTCGCAGTGTCGTTTGATTGGTGCTAAACGTATATCAGTGCGCACACCTGCCCCTGTGGTTTGGTTTCTGGCCACTTTTCGTACTTGTAAAAGTTAGTAGAATGAATGTTTCCGTTGGGTTAACAAACTCAACGAATGTCCTTTAAACAGGTGAACAGCGCAGTGCTCAAAGAGACAGGCTCTCAAGGCATCATTATTATTAGAAAAAAGATATTCGTAATGAGCCTTAACCAACCTTAAATTTGGACTTGTACTAAGCTTATAATCGGGGTTGGAATTGATGTTTTTCGCATAGCAACCGAAACATCATTAAAAAAATTCAAAAGTCATTTTGAATCCTTGTTAATTTTGACACAAAACTAAATTTTAGGTCCCACATTCCAGAGTCTTCGATGAGATCTGCATCCAGGCTGTGGTTCACAGGGGTGTAACTGATTTACCATTCTACTTGATCTACGGGAACGAAGGTACAATCGATGGACACAGGCACAATCGTGGTGTAAAAGAGCCTTACATCTCTTGGCGATCGTAATTGTTTGTCCAGTTGGTCCTTAAATGAAAGAAAACAGTGTACTACTATTTAAAAGTAGACCCCTGTAGGAGTTTGCAAACTGCCTTCGGCTCTAACGACGCCGTTGGACTCTAGCAACGGACTGATGTATTATTGTTCCATTTAAACCCATTCAGTAGCGAGTGCTGGAAACAAACTGCATTCCAGTTTGTGTTTTTAGCGATATGGAAGCAATTGATAGCTTCTACAAAATTGTGCACTTCTCAGCCATAATACCACGATGCGCGCGAGGCTAAAAGAATCCCATTCGAATTGAGTGCGACTTTTTATGCTCTCTCTTTTCACAACGGCTTTCGGTCCGACCTGTCAACATGCGGAACCGGAACCGACCGTCGGAGCCCCGTTACCGTGACGCCGTGAAGAAAATGGAATAACGGTGGCCACCGCCACCGAGCGTTTGACATTGTGTCATTCGTTGTGAATTCCTGCGGGGTATTTATACCCCGATCCGTCGGCCGAACGGAGAACGGTGCGTGAACAATGCCGGAAGATGGTATCTGGAGTTTTTTAATTAATTTTTCTTTCATACGGGAATAGCTATTTCTTCCACCGCCGGTTCGCTATCGGGTTCGCTCCGGGAAGAACAATGCAGCAAACGGTGTCGGGTCCTCGCACAACTTACGGGGAGTATGCATTTACATACGCGCCAGGAGCCAGACAACTGGGCTGCTGGCTGCTCCCTGCAGCGCCGAACACGCACGCACGTGCGGCCGGGGCGACGCGATGTAATTGAAAGATTAGAAGCATATTCAAATTTTGTTGAAATTGTTTAGATGGATTGGCGAAAGAATTTCCAGTGGGAGGGATTGTGGCACTTTTTTGGTTTCCCTTCACCACACTCCACAGCACTGTTGAACCGTTTGCTAATTTTGGCATCATGATTCAGACAGGATCTCTCCAACCGAGGTCCAACGCGATGATCGAAAGATTTGGGGTTACCGAAAGTACTGTGCGTTTTCGAAATAATTAAAAGAATTAACTTTCCGTCCTTTGTAGACAATTAATCAAATACTTTGATGACAATCGTGTTTTGGGACTTTTTGCGTAAAA
This sequence comes from Anopheles cruzii, assembly GCF_943734635.1. Lineage (NCBI taxonomy): Eukaryota > Metazoa > Arthropoda > Insecta > Diptera > Culicidae > Anopheles > Anopheles cruzii. Next base: position 21,322,140 of record NC_069144.1, read on the forward strand.
TAAGGGTTGTAAAAGTTCTTTCTCCAATTTTTTTTCCATCTAATGTGTCAAATGGTAAGACGTAAGGTAGCCTAGTTTCAAGACTGTCTACTAGCGTGTCTCCAACATCGCAGTTTGTAGTGCAACATCAACCACGTTTGACGATTCCTGCAATTGTGGGATAAATAATTTGCCACAAATATTGCATTTCCAATTCAATTTATAGGGCTGAACTATTCGAACTGTTGTTAAAGTCCTAAGGTGCCTCATTTAAATGAAAAACATGAAACAATGAATAGTAAGACAGTTAAAAATAGTATGACAGTTAAAAGACACTAAATTGTATGGTATATGCGTTAAATAAACGTATTAGATGTTCTCTAATACGTACACCACTTGCGACGCGCAAACGATCTAAGAATAACTGGAACTAGGTAGAACATTACTGTAGGTAACTAGGTAACATTAAGTTATTATAAATATAGGATTTCCTCCGGTTGGTATCCAACGCAAAGTGTACAAAGTAGCTTGACTTACGATAACGATAAGATTCATTTTGAACCCCTGACACATAAATAAGAAGACAAAAATGGAGATATCGGCATTGTCTAGGCGAAGTTTCGTTGTATTTACTTTATATTATCCATCAATCAAACAGGTCAGATACATTCCTCTCCGTTTCACAGCGTAGTGGATCGTACACTACATTATTCAAAATAAGACTCACAATCTGCTAAAGTAAAGGGCATAGGCTGTAACAAAAAACCCCGAAAGAAACCCATTTCGTGGAGCTGCGGTACAAATCAGCGGTTCGTCACCAAGCAGCCGCTTCGCTTTACATATACACGTCTAGCGCCTTAAGCCACGTGACAAAAGTTTCAAGTTCAAGACACGGCACTCATTTTCAACACACCATAATTAAAATCTCCATCATAAAAGGTGGTTCTATTTGCTCTCTCACTTTCCAAATCTATCATTTCGAATATCACAATGCCTTGGTGGCTATTGCTTGCCAGTTGGCTTGCAGAGGAGAACACACCGGGATTTTACTTTACGAAAACAAACATAAACGTAACTCACTTTACTACACAGTATCGCGCGCACCGTGTGCTCTCAACAATTAGTGGCGCTGCCATTGCGCTGCCACAATCCTTGGTGGGTCCCTCGATTCGATGGCACTAAAAATGTGCACGTCCCGCCGCCTCCGCCGCACGATTCCCATGAATCTTGGAGCTCTCGGCACGGGGCGATGGACATAATTTATCGAACCGCGTGCGCCTTAACCTGTCCCTGTCCCTGCCCGTGTCGGTCCGACCGCCTCTCGTTAATGGCGGGCAGGCACACAACAACTGCATCTCTCGACTCCGAGACGACGACAACGAGCCGACTCGGTTACCGATAACTGCATCATCTGCAATCTCCTCCTCCGGGGGCCACCCAACCGGACCGGGCAATACAAACGTTTAGGGATCTCCTTTGGCGCACCCCCGCGCACTCTGCGGAGACCCCGGCGTTCCACTAATTGCTGGGACACGTAGAGCGATGTAATTAGAAAATTCCTTCTCGCAAATGATTGATGTCGCAATTAAGCCGGACATGAAAGTTTCTTTGTAGTATATATCGATCCCACAGCCTTGCCCGGGCCAGCGGACCCACCCCGACAGACACGACAATTGATGACAAGGACGCCACAAGGATCCTGGGAGTACCGAAGTGGGCGCAAGGAGCGGCCCACAAATTTATGTACTCATTTGTCGTTGATTTGATTAACGGCCATCGTCGGCGGCGGCTGTGATGAGTTGGCCGGGCCGGGCCGGGCCTCCGAAGTGTAGCGCCGGAAGCGATCCCGGTACGGTGCATTTTTCTCCTTTGCCAGATGATAGTCCAGGAAGCGGTGCAGGAAGCGATTCGCCGGGTCGGCCAGAACCGCCCGGAGCTGCTGGTCGTCGTCGTCGAAGCGTACCATCAGCGCTTCGGCCGCGAAGTACTCCTGGACGACTCGGTGCTCGAACCGGACCCGGCCGTCCTCGAAGATGATCATGCCGATGTCGAGCAGGTAAGTGAAAGGGGCCATGTGGACCGGCCGCCCCGGGAAGAACGTAAGTGCGCTGGCCAGCTCCCGGTGACTGTCGTGGGCGGCCCGCTTCAGCGTTTCCGCCGCCATCCGCTGCTGGCCGATGCCCATGATCTGGATGGCGCGCTGGTTCGACGCGTAGAACTGGCGCTCGAGGTACAGCTCCAGGAGTCCGCCGAAGCACCGGAACGCTTCCGGTCGCTGCTGATAGAGGTCCGCCAGGAGCTTCAACTGGAACGGGTTGCCGGCGACCCAGTCGCCATACGTGGCGGCCAGGTGACGCAGCAAGCGGTACGCTTCCGAATGGTCGTCCTCCGAGGAACTCAGTCGGTGGCTCAGGAAGTCCACGCACTGAAGCTCGCCGAACGGCCTCAGCGAAACAATCTTCGCCGACGGGAGTGCCGCGCGGAGGTAGTCCAGCTCGTGGGGACGCGTCGCCAGCAGCAGGTTGCGGATCTGGAACGGGGGCCGCAGAAACAGCTGGCAGGCGCGCACCACCGACTTCTTGTAGCGCCAGATGACGCTATCGTAACCGTCGACCAGCACGATCAGCTTGCCGGTGTTGAGGATCGCGTTGCGGAACAGCACCTGCCCGAAGCGGGTGCTCTCGGCAAAGAAGCACTTTGTGACGTGCCAGATAGCGTCCTCCACGCTCAGCGTGTCGGCGTTTAGCTGCGTGATCTCCTCGATCGTCTCGGTGTAGAACTTAAGGTGCATCAGGCAGATTACGTGGTCGGGCAGCGCGCTAGACAACCGATCGATGAACCGCTGCAGAAAGGTGGTCTTCCCCATCCCGGGGCCGTCGGACAGGATCACTACCCGGTTGCACGGCACCAGCCGATCGAACTCTGCCTCGTCCATCCAGGAGTGGTCCGAGTGCAGTGTCCGCGCAAAGTAGCGTCCCTGGAGCGCCCGCTGGTACTTGAAACTGTACGCCACCGGGTCGAGCTGGTTGGTCAGTAGCTGTGAGATGATCTCCATATCGAGCAGCTGCAGCGCATCTTCCTCCGACATCACATCCACTAGCCGAACCTCGCGCGTCTGAAGTGTGATCTTCTTCTCCAGCAGCTGGCGCCGTGACTTGGCCGCCATGTCAGCCAGCTCGAACACATCCCGGTAGACGAGCTTGATCTCCTCCAGCCAGTCCTGTCCACTCGCCGCAATAATGTAGACGGTTTTGGCCTTCGTCAGACCTTTGAACTTGTACCGCACGTTTTTCGTCACCGACTGGCAACACTGCTCACCGAACACGACCACAATCAGCCGGTCAGCCGATAGGTGGCGCACGAACGGGATGCAGCTTTCCAGGTCTTCGATATCGCGGAAGCAGTGCGCATCGAACACCACGAACTGGGTTCGCAGCGTTCCGAGTACCTGTAGCATCCGAGCGGCACTAACTTCCGCCTTGTAGGCGGCCACCAGCAGCAGCGTGTCGTGCTGGGTCGAGCCCAGGAACTCCTGCACCGGACCCAGCAGCGAGTTGCGCTCGAACAGGTATCCCGTGGCTGGATTCGTCTTCTGGTACTCCTCCGACTTGAGCAGCCACTTCTTGCCCGTGATGCGGGCCCGCGAGTCGTCACAGATCCGGTGCCAGTCGGTGGCACCCAGAAACACACCTTCGCCGTCCCGTATCCAGCGGTCGACCTGATCGAACACCACCTGCATACACTCGTCGACGTACTCGCGCAATCCGAACACCTCCACTTTCGTGATCGCTTCCAGCTCGATGAAGTTCGGCTGATCGGCGGCCAGGATGAGATGCTGGAAGAACTCCACCACCTCGGTCCGCCCAGCGCGGTAGTCCGCCCACTCCTTGCTGCTGGGGACCGGCGGTTTGCAGAGGAATCCCGGCTCGAACAGCAGCTTCAGTTTGCCGGCCCCAATCAGCGCGTTCAGGTCGGTGATCGAGAAGTCCGACTCTAGCTTCAGCATCGCTCGGAGGGTTCGCTCGAGCAGGTGCCGAAATTTGTCCACACACCCCGATAGGCCGCCGGCCAGGAAATCCTCCCGGAACAGCTGGCGGTCGAGATCGAACACGTCCCGCGCCAGCAGCGCGTGGAACTCGTGGAACACCCCGTTCGGGTTGATCGAGATTTTCTTCCGTTGCACCAGCTGCTCGGCCAACTTACGAGCCACTTCGCAGATCGGTGATATCCGGTCGATCAGACTCTCGATGAACTGACTGTTGTCGGTGTTGAACCGATAAAGGGTCGGTTCCTTTCCGTTGCACCGCACATTAAGCGTGTCAAGAAACGTGTCGCCGGCGATCGGCGATTGGTGAACCCGTTCGATTACCTTCATCACGTGCTCGTCCACGTTGAGGTTCGTGTAGATGACGATGTACCGTAGCTGTCCCTCGCGGCAGTAGTCTTCCTGCTGGAGGCCCAGGAATGAGTCGAAGTACTTCGGCAAGCTGTACTCGGTGGTCGTTTTCAGCAGGTCATCCAGCGTGATGCGCTTCGATTCGTCCTGCTTGTGTTTGGCCTGCACCAGACAGTACTGCCGCTCGTCGACCAGATACATCAAGATGTCATCGAACTTGCCCGCCGTAGCCACCTCAACGCCGATCTCGAACCGCTTGCCGGTCGCGGCCAGCCGCGAGAAGTAGAGGGTTGACAGACGCAACTGGTTCAGGTAACCCTCCGTGCCGGAGCCTGGATTTTTTTTGTATGACTTCTGCAAACGATGAACCGGTAGATGAGGTGTCGTAGAGTGTCAAAGAACCGAGGACCCAAGACACTTACCCGTGTTAGTAGCTCCATTGCGTGGCGCCAGCGTTCGTTCGACCATCAATGCCCAAGGTGCCGAACCGCTAGGCGTGCGGTTCGAAGAAGAACAATAGAGAGGTTTTCATTGGTTATATCATCACCTTATCACCTGAAACCTGTCAAACAGCACTCCACAGCGGGTCAGCCAACTTGGGCCAATCGCCACAACGCGGTAAGCGGCTTCAGAAAGTTCTAGCGGTACTTGGGAGTACTGTTTTAAAGTAAGCGAACTACAGTAGACTGCGATGAAGTTACTGGATGTTAATGTCACTCTACAAGAAAACAATGACGCCTGAGATGTGATCCCAACCGATGGGAAACCTACACTGAGACCAGTAACCGCGACCGACCGGTTCCGTGAGCACAAATCAATGTTTGACCAGAGTTATCTTCAATTCTGGACCTCGCCGTCGCCCGTGGTCGTGGACAGCGCAAAATGTTTGCTGATAAGATGTCGATAAGCACACAGCCGAGCACAGGCGAGCGAAGCTTTGGCGGACGCCGTATCACGTCGCAGGGTAGCTCGATTATTTCCTGATTAAAACACCATCGCCCTCGGGTGACCATAGGCCTCCAGCGTATTGGCCAGCTGATTGACCACTTCGAGCTGTTCGGAACGAACAGCCTACACCTACGAGCGTTGCTCGGGGCAACCGTTGCCTGAAACCTGCACAAAGTGAACCGCTTCGTGGTTTGCCAACAGTTCGATCCTTCGTCATCAAATATAGATTGAGTAACTCGCTTAATTCTCGTAAGATAACAGACGCAATGGCGACAGTGTTTGGCTCGGATTCTAATCGGTTTACGCTAAACGGCGTCGGAAAGATAAGTGGTTGTGCCATAAAACCTTCTCGGACAGTTTTGCGATCAAGAGATACATGCAGATGAAGAAGAAAGGGACCATGTTCAGCTAAAATGGCGTAAACGCGAGCAGCATGGTTCGAAATGGGCCTAGTTTTGTTGTCTAAGTTTTGCAGCTCCCAGCCAAGTGTTTTATTTGTATCTTGAACCAGTTCTGCTTCGTATCCAGGCGCATTGTCTTGGTGCAAAGTTACCTTACCGTGTTTGCACGGTTCAAATTGATCAGTTGGTGTCAGTAGTGATCTGTATTAACGGTTTCACCAGCTTGTGGTAAAGCACACCTTTCTGGTTCCATCAGACACAAGGGCATTGTCTTTTTGCCGAATCGATCTGGTTTTGCAGTCGAAGTTATGCAATATGTTTCGTTTTAAGTTAAAATCCTTTGCTAGATATCAAAACAAGACAATACTGTCAAAAAAACATAATAAAAAGGACCGAATTGACAGCTAGAGCTATCTTTTTACACAATCTACTTTCATACTTTTGAACCTGGTAATTAACGAACTTATGGAACAAGTTGACACCTTCAAAACGAGTACTACATCGAATAATTATCGATTCATGTCGAGAAGCGAATAATAAATGATGATATAAATGGTGGGTTGTCTCCGGTAGAGTCTAGTGAAAATGACCGGAATTGCAATCGCAGAACAAGCAGTGCCATGAACTCAAAAATTGAACTTCCTTTTAATTAGATAAACATTTTTTTGTAAGCTCTGAACTCGTCGTGAAGTTTTATTTTTAAATAGGGTGCACTTTACCAAAAGATTCGATAACATCAACGTATACAGTATATTTTAACAAAGAATTTTTGACCGATGTGACATAACTCAACTCAGATATCTAACGCATTCTAAACTGACGCACAATCTTAAACAAAGTCTTCCTAAAGATTGTGGTAATTTTACCATACTTATCTGGAGGATTATTACATTCCACAATCTTTATGCAGTTCAACGATGATGAGAGCCGTGCAAAAAATGCCCGGAAAACCCGGAGGACGCAAATTCCTAAATGGGTGCGTGGTTAAATTCTATTAACTGGCTACCGGCTGGATGGTTTAAAACAAAACCGACGTTAGACTCCCAGAGCGACTGAAGCCCCGAGAGGGGCGTCCAGCACTCGTCGCCCTGTCCAACGTCTCAAGACGCTTCCCCGTTCAATTGTTTAGGCATTCCGGCATCCCGGCAACCCGGAGGTGCTTATTGAATCGCATGATGATAGATTATTAAATGTTTTATGGGCTTAGTCTCAGCAGTCCTCAATGGCTCCCCGAGGAGCCCGGGCTAAACATCCCGGGCCCGGACAGCCATCCGCCGGTCGCCCTTTCGCTGCCAGTTCCGGCTCACGAAACTCCTTGTTTTACTGTGCAGTGTGCAGTGTGTCATTTTCGCCAGGAGACGGAGGCGGCCCGAACTGCGGTGCGGTGTTCAGGCGGCCACCCATTCTTAAGCGATCACTATAATTGATTTTATTAGTTTGATAACAGGAAATTGATTGGAACAACACAGACCCACATCTGAAGATGCGATTGTCTTCGGGTAATCCACGGCTTTGTCGAGGCGAATCTTACGAAACTGCCCGGACCCGGTTTGTGGCAAGAATATTACGCAACAGAGGCAGAGTCGTTCAGGCGACCAGATTTACGTTCGAACGTTCGAGGCCACTCCGTGAATGGAGGTTGAAATAAAATTATTTTAAGCATGGCATAAGTTAGTTGTATGGCGCTAAACGATGTTAAATAAATAAGGTTTTAAATTATTAATCGCTTAATTGGACATTGAAATAAAGCAACGTTAGATATACAACAGTCAGGTCAAGTCAAGTCAAGAATAACCAGTCCAATAGACAAAGGAAGAAATTAACATCTTATTAACAGCTAAACAAAGCAAAGAGACAGGGCACCAACAAAAGGGTCAACAATGAAGTCAAGTCTAAATTATCCAAGAAAATGTGTATTAACAAGAAAACCTTTGCAAATACTTTAAACTATAGCGTCATTTGTCATAAACTAGAAGTGAAACACAAACCAAGGAAAACACAAAATGTAAATGACAGAACCATCCACAAATAATTCTTTAATGTTGTCAAAAATTATTTCTCAAAAATTGGACTCAAATTATTTGCAAACCTTTTCCGCGATTAAACGGGAACGGAAGCAATGGCCCGAACGTCCGGCGATTGATTGCGCGCCGGGTATGAGCTGCGGTTTCGGTGGACGTGTCGATCGCCACTTTATGGCCCCACCGATGTGCAGCCTATGTCGCCTCTGCAAAAGGGTCGCTACAATATTTATAGCATCTGCAATTTCATTTTCTTACAAAACACCGCTCATATATTATGCTGCTTTACTCGAAGAAACAGAACCCAGACACCGCAATGGACGCTGCGGCCAGTGGGACCCCATCCCCTCGTCGTTAGCCAGCCGAAAGACACACGATTTTCAATCCTTGAATCCTCGCAGAGCAGAGCGCAGCGTCCACGGAGCCGTTTTGTGTGATTGCCGGAAGAAAACTGGCAGCCGCGGCACTTCACCGTCCAAAGGGCTACCGGACCCGGAGTCGGATTTCGCAGTCGGCGCATCTGCACCCCATGGCTCAGCATAAAACCGACCGAGGGGTTCTTAATGCATTTTTAGGATTTTTGATAATTTATTTATGAACCCAAACACACGGCTTACGGCTCACGGCGTTCGAGCGACCATTTCTGCAGTATCGAGCTGACCAATCGAGACGGTCCGGGTTACGGGCGATGGTGTGAAGATTCGAGGTGACCGCCCGAAGGTTGGCTGACTTGGCTTTTAAGAAACTGTCCCACGGAGCGCTGGTGTCACGGACCGGACACATAAACCGGACCAGACCAGCGCATGAGGTTAATTTATAATGCGCAAACAGTTGCTTCGACACGAAGCGCCCTCAAGCGGACGATGCTGAAGCGGCACATTTCAAAGTGTTTGCTTAGGATGTGTAGTTAAGATGGGTTTTATTGCCTTTGCTTGTTAAATGAACGAATGAGCAGCTCAATAAAACCAAAATTTGTTTTTGATGACTTAAGAAATATGCAACATGGTCTTATGTGTTTTGAGCAAGAACAAAGCACTAGCAATACTATTGTATGTGTGTTACACACATTAATACAGCTCAAAAGTTATGCATTTCATGCGAATTTGGAGAGAGACTTATCTTGCCTCTGCCCAAATTAATTATTTAAAAAAGGGGTTCGAAAGAACTGTGTCTTGGAAATCAATTTAACGTCAGCAGAAGCTGGTAGACCTCCAGCCAATTCCAGTTCGTTGTCCGTTGCGGCCAAACAGCATACGTGGCAGGTTCGAGCGACCATAAAACACCTCATAAGACGCTGGGTTCCCCGCCGTAGGCAAACAGTAGCATAATGAGCGAATGGGCGTGAACTTCCTGTGTGTGTGTGTGTGTGTGTTTGGCGTAGCATAATGTATGTACCATTCCAATCGCCTGCCCCAAGGAAGAGTGCCGACTCAACAAGAACCCGGCCCGCCCGTCTTAAGGAGTTGGACTTTCTCGAAAAGCCGTTCCAAGTGGTCCGGTTCTGGGTCCGGTGCCGCAGTTAAATATTTAGTGAGAAATTTCTTCATAATTAATGCATAAACTAACAAAAACGGGGTAAACTCCTGGGGGCAAACTCTGGCCAGCGCTCTCCAGAGTTCCAGTCCAGCTCCACCCGAAGCTGGGGTCATGCGCCCAAGCAAATCTAATGATAGTTCCAGGTTCTGAACTCGTACGCTAGAAGGGTTCTGCGTACGGACGGGCGTAACTGCACCGAAATTGAAACAAGTCGTTATCGTGTTGATCAAATGGTCGAGCAAACGATGGAAGGGAGCCCTCTTGCCCTGCGGCCGATCTGCGAAAGTCCAGCTCACGCAAGGCTCGCCCGGGGTTGCCGAATGAGGTTATAATGCAATTTAAAATTTATCAAACATTGTTTCGAAATCGGACTTGTGGCCAGGGCCTGAAGCAGAGACGGCGCGATAGCGCCCAAGAAAGTTGTTGCCCAAGATGTTGTTGATTTTGGAGCCGAGTCAAAATAACTTGTGTTAAAGAAAACTCCGGCAGCCCATGCAGGCCAGAGGCTGTGTCTTAGATGCAAAACAGATTCTAGACCGTTTGAAAAGCCTGTGGCTGTGGCCATCAACCCTTGAAACTATCAAACTGGTCCTACTTGTTGACGGGTTGACGAGAATCGAACCCGATATTTCCAACTTGGCTGGGAAAAGCTCCAACTCGAAACCGTATGCCATAGACCCACAATTACTGCACAGATAGCTTTATGATTATTGTTATAAGAATTAATTCAGAGAAGTTTATGCCAAAACTATTATTATCTCCTTGCTTACTTCATACGCGCCAAAGGTGCAGCTACAGTAAGCCTTTGACCCAGGTAGAGCAACTCTAAGTGCAGCATTTGAGCATACCTTCAATAAAGACCAGCAAAATATATTCTGCTCAGCACATTAAAAGCTGGCTGTCCGGGAGCTATTCGTTATAATTAATTTATAAAGTTTCACCGAGAGCTCTAAACCATTTTAATACGGAAACGGCTTGCACTCCAGCACGGTCAGGCATGCATTATGCTTCTTTTCCTTATTAGGTGGCCAAGAAAACTATTCCGGAGCGGTCACGCTCTGAAGAAATACCTTGAACATATTATCATGAGGTGATATTTTGCAGATTGTTTTGAAAACGCCCTTTTGTATACTTTTAGGCGTATTTAATCAAACATGCTCAAAATAATTGTGTGTTAATCATAAAGCACAAATGTAACAATCGCAGTTTTTGGGTCTACAAATCAATGGCTTCGAAATGGACGTTGAATACAAGCTGCTTCAAACTGCTGGGAAACGATTGTTCTCCTACGTCCTTTGTCCTCCTTCACCATTAATGCGTTCTTCAATCCGCGATACTGTAAAAAAGTTGACTCACAAAATATTATTTAAATACATAAAAAGTGCTGAGAGAATTTCAGTGCAACCCAATAGTGAATTTGAATTCTGCCAACAAACACACACACGAGGCCCGTAATGCATCGTAATTAAACATTTCCCGATCTGTGGCTAAACTGCAGTCCAAACTAAACCGCTCATTGACGGTAAAACCGGCCATAAAAAGCGAGGAACGAGCGAGATTCAACACTTAAAGGAGCGAGTTCCAATGGGAGCTCTCGAGTGGCATTCGTTGGCTAAAGTGACCGTACGTAATGGCTTCCGTACGGTTCCGTGCACCTTGCGGGGTGTGAAAAACGGTTCCCCCGACTCGCTTTGGCTCTACTAGCAGCCTCTTCACTAACTTATCCGTCTCGAGCACTATCAACCGTAGTAATAATAACACATAACAGACTACTTATGGGTTCAGGGGCCCGGGCTCTGAAGTGCCCGAGAGCCCGCGCTGGGGTGTGATAAAAATTTGCTCAAATTATTATGCTCAAACATTGTTTGCTTCTGGAATACCGCCGACCGACCGCCGGTGTTGTGCTGTTTTGAACTGAAACATGTAAGCTTGCCTTATATTCCCTCCGTGTCTTCTAGAAAAGGGCGAAAAACTCTTCAGAAATATGCATAACAAAGGTTAAATTTCTGAAAGTAAAGATAGAACATATGATTACTATAGAAAAAGTCGAAAGAGATAAAAAAGAACAATAAAGCAAAAGATATGAAGGATAGAATGAAGCAACACTTAAAATGTAATACGGAAACAAAAATACAAAAAGAATCACTTTCAGTGAAAAATGAAAGAAAATGAAACGACGAACAAATATAGCAATGCACTAGAATAATCACTTTTGAAAGCAGGAACATTGAAAAATTGAATGCATTAAGCAACAATACGAGTGTTTAAAGGAAAACAACAAAAACACTTGAAAAATGTACTTAAATGTTCATAAATGGCCAAGTTGAATTGAAAACGTTCTACGCTTAAACTACAGATAAAAGGAAAGTAAACTCAGTAAGCTCGATCATAAGCGGAAAATTGTAGCCCAACATGGGTGTCTTCAAATAATTTCCGTCAATAGCGGTAGCGGAAGAGTAGCGCAGTCGACCGCAGACAACGCTCCTCACGACCACAAAAAAGGCATCTCCATCGCGGGCACAACCTGTGGCTCCAGATTCCCGCCACGAGCGGCTGCTACGGTGTGCGCTGCTACCCGTTACAAGTGCGGATACTATACCTAATTTGCATAAACCACGTGATAAAATCACCGTTGAAAAGCGAAATAATAGACTACCAGAGGCACGCCGACGCAACGCTCGGCTGCTGCAGCGGCGCGAACAGCAACAGATGAGCGAACGACGAGCACGAGCAGCACACGTACAAAAGCGGCCACCGACACACACACACACAGGGAAAGCCATGGGACACCGATTGCGGCCGCACGCGACACTCGCAGCACGCACGTCGAGCACACGCCTGATGTGCAGCATCCGGATGACTTTCCCCGTTCACAAAAAGAGCCCCCCCGGAGCATGGGGACGGAAAAGGCATAAGAAGCAGACGAGAAGGACGATTCTGGTGGTAAAATACACACAGAGGGAACGCTTCTGGAATGGAGTCTACCGAAAGACGTCGGGATGGGCCCGCGAAAAGACGCCAAAAGGTGGCCGGCGAACAGGGCAAATCATCGGGCGGCCAAAATGGCGACGTGTCGCGGCGTGCCGGAGAGGAAAATGGAGTATTATCCTCTCGAGTGCCGTTTCGTTTCCGGTTTCGCGCTTTGTGGTCGGGGTCCGGACAGTGGGTCATTCGCAACCGCCGAGGGTAAGTACCGCGTTGACGGTGATGTACCTTGGGGCGTGAGATCTTTGATAGAGAATCTTTGATCAAATGTTTCCAAATGTTGACAATAGAGACCTCGCAGTATAAAATGGACAAAAGTAATGTCATGAGAAAGTCATGATTGCAATCGAAACCATTTCGAAAAAATCAAATGGTTAAGTTGTATCTTATTGCAGGATTGTTTTATTTTAGTTTAGACTTATCATTTTTATCCAAGTTTGTATAATCAATAACTTTTGCAAACCCAGCTTATAACTATTATAACTGTTTGCATCCATAACTTATTACCACTTATTATCTATAACCATTCGCCATTTGATGGGATATTTTAATCACATTCGAATGGATTATTCGTGATTTCTTTGGACATTGATTTCGGAAAAAGTTTTGCCGGTCGTACAGTGAAAAGTATGAACTATGCAGTGCAATCAAACATACGTTATCTTATGGACCACTCTCATTGATTTTGTGGGTTGTTTTTGGACACCAAGTCCACTTCCCTCCAAGTCCAATTCCCTAGAAATGATTGTGAGATCACATGCGTTTAACTAAACCGGCTTTTAAATTAAACCATATTTTAGTGATCGTCCCAACAAAAGATCAAAAGACTGAGCTTATTACTTGATGTTTGAAAATAATGTATTGATAAAGCTTTACACACGCGGGTTGAGTTATCAGACATTTGTCATAAAGTATATCCCAAAGTGTTGCCATCCTTGGAGCCTCACTTTTGGTAGAAATCTGACGATTAGTGACATGAGCTTATACAGATTGTTTTGTTCAATAATTCTTAGTTCCTTGCAATTGCTTTTTTATTGTGAATCTCGGTGGTAGGATTATATCAATAGAAAGACCAACTATTGAACATACATTGCTATAAGACAATCGAAATGTCACCAAACATTACGTACCGAAGAATGGCCGACCTCTACTAACTGTGTTCCTTCTTTAAACGATCTCTATTGTTCTTCTTAAATTATGAGCCACCTCACTATTTGAGCATTATGCTCAAGCAGACGTTTAACACCTAAAAATGGAACCACCCTTTAATGACTTTCACAAACATCGTCACACCATTGTTGGCCCAATCAATTTCAGAAAGTTAGTTTTAGTGCCTTGAGTGCTGCAGTCCATTGAATTGTGTTTAAATTCAGATGGTACGCTCTCTGTCGGTAAATGAAGGATATTCACTGCCCGGAGAGCGCTGTTCAGTTTACAGGAAAGGTTAATTTTGCCAGTATGGTGTGTTGCATTCGACGTTCAGTTCCAGATCTCCAGATCTCCGAGCTCGTGACATCCATCACCACTAGCGTGCCACGGCACGAGAGAGAGAGAGAGTTCCGCAATCAATTTCCATCCTGCCAATTCTCGGTGAGGCGAAAGGCGAAAAGTCATTTCCTTCCGACGGCACATTCTGATTAAAATTTAATGAATATTTTCACCGATATTACAAAAGGATTAGACATTCGCTCGCCCCGGCACACCGGCACGGCGTGTGTGCCGCCCGGCGTCGTTGGGGACGTGTCCCTCCGTCGGGGGCGGCTTATTGTTTTCTAATATCCGGTATAACATATAGCCACCTTCGTACGGGCACCAAGAAAGTGCCGCTTCTCGGCCGACGGAAGGCATTCGAAGCATTCTTCTTCTCGAAACTCGAGAACCTCGAGAGCAGCTCTTCCGGCCTAGGGAGCCATTTTGGACGGGTGGGTCGAATCAGGCCCCGTGTACATTAACTCGTTCACTCCCGGTCGGATTGGGCCGAGAAATCAACTCCGCTCCGAGTCCGGGAACCGAGAACTCGTATTCGAGAAAGTCAAAGTCTCTTACAGGCGGCCATTCTTTGAACATAAATTATCGTCGCCTTGCGAACCACGGGGCCTTTGTGGGCCGATGTTTTACGAGGCCTCTTTCCTTCGAGGTGGAGATGAAATATGAACATGTGACGTTCTAGAGATTCAGTCCGACCGACAGCTGAATGAGTGGTAATGAAGTCGGTCGGTGTTAGATCGCAGATAGTACTAGCAATTTTGGACATTCTCTGTGGTGTGCTAGATATCTATTGTTTGTTTTAAATAATGGATAATAGTTTCCGAAAAATAAAAATAAAAATGTTAAACCTATAACACCCAAGATCATAGTAATAATAGTAATAGAAAGAAATAGTAATTAAATTAAAAGAATCATAATACGGCACACAACGTGAACCGAAAGATTCAGTTAATCAATACACACATCAACACATCAATACAGTTTATCCGGTGCCTCGAAAGAGGCTTAACTTTCCTGCGAATTAATATTGAGTAACGTTAATTAAATTTAAATATTGATGTCCTCGAAGACGTCTTCAAAGGGGCCGGACATTCGCATAATCGCCCACGATCGGTGAGCCCAGAAACCTAGAGAGCCTAGATGGAACCGTAGTGGTCAGCTCGTTTCGAAACCTAATTAGTCAATGGCGTAAGCGTGATGTGAACAAACAATGAAGATTAGTTGATTAATTGGGAGACACTTTACTATTTTTTTCCCTAATGGCCAACCGCACCTGTTTTTGGGCGTCTTTCATCTGAATCGTCTTCAAGGCTTGTAGACCACGTTAAAATACAGCAACCCATCTTTTTACTGTACCAATTGAAGGTGAAAAGTCTTTATATACTTTCAACGTTCGTTCATAAATTTCCAAACGTTCATAACCTTTTAAAAATAAAAATTTATCACTGCACGATGCTTGATTTTTGCATGACAGATTGCAATTGAAATTAATTTTAACTACGCCCTATGCTTTCATAACAACTATCCCCCAAAACATAATCGCTGCTTTTAATTCATAATTTTAACATTATAACACTAACTTTGAAACGTTCGTTTTGACTGTTCCTTCAACAGCCATAACTTACGTTCACGAAGCCACCGGCACCAAAAACTGACCTTCTTCCAACGCTCAGCGCCCAAAACGGCGCCCGTAATAGCGTGGTGCGGCTCGGGCTACAAATTCTTACACCCATTTACACTGGCAATGACATTTGTTTACCATAAACAATCTTACACTGAGCAACCGATGGCAGCGAACGAGGAATCGTTGCAATCCTTGTTGCTGCATCCTCCATCTAGGCACATCCTGCAGCTTCATCCTGCCCGTCGGCCCACAAAACCGAGCACCAAATGAGCACGCCCAGCGCCAACCAGTCACAGTCACAGTGCCGGCGAAGGACGAATAAGGATAATATTGAACGTGTTCGAGTGTGGCGACGTGCGGTTGCCGTGGAAAGCCTTCTGCGCCGTTCGCCCACCGCCGGAAAGGAGGCAAAATATACACAGAACTTAATTAAATTCTAAGATGGATTGTTCGAGTAAATTACATAAATAAATAGATTATTTTAATTACATTCTTCAACGAACGAATGAAACAAATTTGGAGCTGCCCGGTAAGTAAAGCTTAAGCATTGAGGAATGGTCCTTCGCGGAAATGAGGCGGTTGCTGGGGCACAAACAATACGCCACCCACGGGCACGGCAATGGGTACGGGTCTCAAAAGTCTCTCCTAGCCCGTTGCACTAATTAGTGTGGGCTTCGAAGAGCGGTGCGTGGAGCGATCCTAAGAGCGACAAACAAATAGGGCAATATACAAGTTGTTAATATGATTCAATGAATGTGGATATTTTTATCGAACTGAGCATAAATCTAAGGTGCGTTAACGGCCTTTTCTTGTGTGAAAGTGTATAAAGGGATAATTACTTCTGGACCAAACGCTCCCAGTCCGGGTTGGAGTATAGGAATGAACCTGCTGAATGTAAGGTCCAAAATAACCTTTAACACAGGAGTTTTGAGTCCAAGGTAAACACTGTAAATGTAAATGTTCATTTCGCGATTTCTTTCCGAACCTAGCAAGCATAATTGAAGCCTATGTTTGCCAAACAACGGATTCGGATTAATGTGGATTTTTGTGGATCAAAATATATCAACAGAAATAGGAGTGAGTTTCGAACTTCTAGTTGTACCTAAATTCGGGAAACATCGTGATCTCTCATCGCCCTCCTACATTGAAAGTTGTTAGAAGTCAATATCGAACCAGTGTCCCGAGAACTTAAGACATTAAGAATCATCTCCGCTACTTACTGACCTACGTACCACTTATTGACTTTAAGCTTTTGCTCCAATCGCGAGACTCGTAATCTAAACTTTGCATAAACACTTGTCAGTCGTCATGGACCGTCAAGAAACACATGCTTTTGCCATTGGATCAATCGAATCGAGGGGTAACGAGCATAAAAAGGCAGCAAAACTAAGCATTCCGACGGCCGCCGATCCGAGGCTGTGACATTTGCTGCGACTCGCCCGCTCGCTCCGTTTCTTTCGACCGGCGCCCGATCCGTCGGGGCCGTCGAATTGGTGGTGCTTGTTTAATTTATCATGCCGAGTGCTGTTTACATACACCCGCCCGGGCACACACACACAGCATAATATGCTGTGCATAATATGTTGAAACTAATTAAAGTAAACACAATCGCTCGCTCCGGGAGCCTTGAGCGGTGTGTGAAAATTAATTACACCACCCGGTTACGGGTGTTCGGACTGTGCGGCGGTCGGGTGTTGGTGGAAAGTAACACCAGTTCGATGGGCGACTAGAACAAACAAAAGTCAACTTCCTCACCACCGGCCAGCAGGCACCCACTTCCGGCGGATCCCGGGACATTCCGTGTGATGTGTCACGTGTCCAAGTAATTATCGAAAGCTCTACCTTTATGCTTCAGTTGCAGCCCATCTGCATTAGTCCCGCGACCCACCTACGCGCTCCCGCACACCCCCCGCGAAGATATGTTTCAATAATATGTGAAATTATCGATAAACGGCCTTATCGGGCGGCCGCCCCGAAACCCGACGGAAGTCAGTGTCGGCTCCGGTCAGCTCGGTGCGGCAGCAGCTAAGATGTCATCCTGCTTCCTGTTTCCTGTTTCCTGTTCCGCCCGCCACCCCCGCTCATCCTTATCAGGCCGGATTATGATTGTTCCGGCGGAAAACTCGGCCCGGAGTCTGCGGGGCTTTGCGTAGCGTCGGGCTTTTGTGGGGAATGTCCTTCGCGAAGCCCCAGCATCAATGCTGCTGCCCGAAGACGACGTAGACGGCCACCGTGGGACGCATGTGAATGATGGGTATCTGTTATTGATATTGTTTAATTATATAAATGATAAGGGCCCGGTGCAGAAACAAAGGAGTTAATTAGATTAAATTATCCCGGAGGCAGTGCTTTGATTTATAAATACACCGGCCCCCGGGGCGGCGGCCCGGGTCCCGGTGGGCTGTGGCTGTGCGGGATTTTCTTGATCTCCTTGACGGCCGTGTGTATGTACCCTTGCCGTCTACTTGAGCCCACCGTCGCCACCACGGACCGCTTGGTTCTGGCGAAGACGGTTCGATGAATCGGTGGCCCGGCGCACCGTGGCACTGGCGCTTCTCAATTATTAATATTATTGATAATTATGTGCACCGATAAGACTCGACGGGCCGACGAGGTAATGCGTACCTCGCACAGCCGCACACAGCCCCGGGGGCTGGGTGGTGAACATACGCCAACATCGTCGCATTTCCTCCGGCGCGAGCAGTGCAGTGTCTTAGCGCTCGATGCGTTACTGCACTCTATCTCTCTCTCTCTCTTTCTGAGGAGTGCGACCTGCGTAAGCCTCGGTCCGAGCTGTGTGTCTTATGCAAAGGAGGACCCTTTTTGACAGGGCCACTAATTAGTTTTGCCACAGCGGAGTCGCAATCTGCCGTTCAGTCATTGGTGAAAATTTTGCTTTGCTTTTTTTTTATTTAAGCAACACATAACTTCGCTACGTATTATTAATATTATGGTAACGTAGATCACTACTACTCATATTTAAACTCGTTAAATAGTGTGCCTGAAGGAGCGAGCATACCCATTTAAAATTATGTTAGACAATTATGTTGGAATTATGTTTTGGAGGGAGATTGGTTGAGGTGGTTGTTAAGTGTACTACTTTAATAAAACTCTTCCTAACAAAAGAATTCCTTTCCTTTCCTTGTTTATTGGTCTTGATTGAATGTTCTCTCTCCACTGGAGACGTCTCTTCGAATAAGGCTCTTCACATAATCATATTTATCTGCTATCAGAAAACACTATAAATGTACGTAAATTGTATTAAAATATTTTTCGGGTATGAATGTCTTTGGCTCGCTCTAAAAAGGGAATTCAAAGCATCACCGAACAATGACCAAAAGCATCAAATAAATGCCAAAACCAAGTTTGAGTCGCGTTATCGGTGTAGTTATCGGAAGAAAATTCAAACGAAGCACAAATTCACAAACGGTTTGCGAAGGTTAGCTTGCGAGAGTTGGCGAAGGCTGTAGCAGCGAAATCTGTTTTGAATTTGAAAATGGAAGTTAAACCAAGCCTTTAGAATGCATTGGGTCGTAATTTTGATGATTACAGCCAAGGAGCCCATCATGGAGTTTGAATAAACTTTATCCTTTACACTCTCCAGTGCACGTCAAATAAACTACCCATTCAATACACCTGGTTCAACCGTGGCCTCTCTCTCTAGTTACGCAGCAAACTAATCAATTGCTCGTCACTTGGTCGTTAAGGGCTGCCGGCGTGTGCTCGGCTATGTCGGTAGCATGATGTGTTCGATGGAGCCGAAGCTGCCGAAGATTAAAACTGACTGATCAAGAAATAAATCTTTCAAACGATCGCGTCCAGCGCAGCCTGTGCCTTTAGTAACAACTCATGCCGCGGGATTGTGGAAATGGTATTAAAAATTCATCGGACGTGCAATTGTTCATAAGAAAAATGAGAAAACAATCAACTATAAATGATAGATAAATTAAACAAAATTTCATTAAAGGCAATGATACTGAGCATAATTTATAATAATGGTGAGCTTCTCAATGCATCACAGAAGTCGGTACATAAATGGAAAACTCATGTCTATAAAATCCGCGCCAAATGTATTGAATTAAGCCGTCATCTGCTAACAATCGCTTGTGTTCGGTCGCAGTAACTTTCAATTATATAAATATTTTAAAAACAAATTTGTGTTTCATTCTATTATTAATTTATTAGTGGCAAACAAAATACAAATGAAACTTAGGATGACATCTCTAAGCGAGTTTGCGGTAACGGCGTCAACCGAAAGGCAAAGAACATGGTGATTTGACCATAAGCCAACGCCACGGAGAGAAAAAGTGCGACTGTCACACAGGCTCTCGTGTAATTTGGTATGATTTACGGTTTCGCCTTCCGTATGCAATAAATCCCGTACACATTATTCGCGTGGGTAATACATTTCATGCTTATGTCAGCTTATGTGTGTTTTAAAACGGTTTTCTGCCGCCACCGGCCGACCGGCGGACACCGTGCTGGGATGCTGTTCTGGTGCATTACCTTCAATCTGGCTGGGACCTAGTTGTTGGAAATTCGGCCAACCGGCCGTTGGCCACCGGTGCGGGAGGAAACGACGGCGGAAAATGCTCCCTTTTTTATTGGGGCCGGATGAGCAAACAAACTACTGTGTAAGCCACCCGGGACCCGGTATAAACCAACGCGAATTCACAATGGAAAAATGGGCCGCACATAAGCTCGGCATTTAGCATTCTTCATTTATTTTCTAAGAATCGGCAACCCCTGGCAGTCCTGTTTTTCGGAAACGAAGCGACGAATGATTAATTAATCAACGAACGCATGAAGGAATGCATGAAATTAAGCAATTAACTTAATTTGTTTTTTTTATATGAATATGATACCCGTACCTTTTCTTCATAATTCGTTTTCATCGACGTTTAGTACAAAAAAAATTAACACTTTTCGAACTACGTCGCATTTTGTCGCATAGTGTTGGATTGTTTGCCGCTCAGCAACGAATTGTGAGTGTTTCCGTTTAATTCCTTTCGCTTGCCCACGATCTTCAGTGCATGGACACCCATGGTGGACGGAGATTATGGCGTGTCGTGTCTTGCTAAATTCTTTATTTGTATTCTATTTGTGGGACTTTGCTTGGGTCGTGGGTCCGTTGTCACTTCCAACTCGCTGGACGACTCTGGTGGACACTGATGGGTGTAATTTATTGCTTTTAATTAAAAGGTCATTCCCGCTGGGTTTGCGCTGTTTGTTTGGGGAGCGAATTAGAGAACCGGGAGGATGCGGTTGCGAGGCTACCCGAAGCCAAAGTTACTGTTTCACTACTACCCGACGCCGTGTGCACTGCTTATTGGTGTTTCTGGTGGATTTTCGTGTAAGTTTTTGCAACAAGTTTTGCGATTGATCACTACATGTTTCATGATCCACTAGACTGTCTTCGATCCTTCTTCACTATTTTTGTCACGTTTTGCTAATTTCAAAGTAGTGTGTAATTTGTATCATTTTTGTGTAACAATTTCTATTTTTTGCTCTTTTTGATTACGTATTCTGGGATTGTTAGAAACTCTGTTTAGTGCCATTTTTACAAAGGTTGCCTTTTTAATTTCCCAATTTAATGTTCATGGCTCACGTTGAAACCGTTGACGTTTGAGAAAAACGTCAACGGTTTCAACGCGGTGCTCCCTTTCTATCTGGATTCATTTATTTATTTATTTATTTAAAAAAGTATCGCCGAAAAGCGCTCCAGTACCATTGCTCCTTTCATCCATCGGGAATCACGGGTTTCGTAGATGAAGAACGGCCAAGCCAAGGAAAAGGCCAGCCCAACCCAGAACCGGAACGGGGCGTAAGGAAGGCAACAATCGAATAAATTGACTGAAATTAGCCGGTCAATTACACAAATCGAATCGAAGCTCCACTTATTTCGCTCCCGATCGGCCCGCGCCACGCCAGACGTTCATCCGAATCGGAGCCCGTTCCGTTCCTCTTTCGACAATTTGCTGGCCTTTTTTGCCCTATCTCCCGGAGTCTCCTCTTCGGCACTTCAGCTAACGAGCTGCCAAGGGGGCCAAACGGGACGGGCGCCAGGATTTGGCCGCCAGGAGATCGTCCTGTCGTCCTGGTATGTACGCATTCCGCGACCGGTTGCCGGTGGATAGATAAAAGAGCTGACGCTGGCTGGCTGGAGAGAGGTGGAAATCGTCAAATTGGACTCAAAAATCAGACCGGAAACAAGACCCAGCAGCCACCGCCAGATGCAGATGCGATCGGAAGCGGGACCGGAAACAGCAGACCGCGAGTGAGAGAGAGAGAGAGAGAGCAAAGTAGGGAGCGACCACACCACGTAATGATCCGGCGTGGCTCGAAAATCCTGTCCCGATCCGATCCGGAAACCGGGAACGAGAAAGTGTGGTTCAGGTTCGGCGCAGGAAATGTAGAATAAAGTGTGTTCCGTTTGATCTTTCGCCTCATTTTTAGAATTGCATGGTCACCGGTATTGGAAATCTTTCATGCGATGCGATACTCATAGGAAGCCGGTCGCCAGGATGGGCGAATCCACCGGCGAACCGTTTCTTAACGTTTTGCAGTCGCCTGAGCTGCTGATGCTGAACGGCCGAACGGAACTCCGTCAGCCGATCCATCGGCCAATCGAACGGTAAACGTAGGGCGATTGGTAAGCAAATCGTCCGTCGTCGGCCGACCCCCAAACAATCGTGCGATTGCAATCGAGCAACAAGATAACGGTCAGTTTCGTGACGGTTTTGAAGAATTCCTAAGAAATCAATTACCTTTGGGTAAGCTTTGGCAGATCTCGCTGTTGAATTAATTTATATTTCTACAGTTAACAAACCGTTGCAGCAATTAGTTCTGGTACAGCATGCTTGGTAGGACTTTTGCAGTCTTTCTAGTCTTCTTTATCTCCACAAGCTCAGCAATATTGTCAATCAATGGTGCTACTGGGAGTAGTTTTAACGTTTTTACACTCAAACTTTGAAATATTCAATTCACATGGTTATTATTATTTAAATCAATAGGTTGTTTTAACCGTTTTTGGCTTTTGGTTTTCTTTCTCTTTCTCTTTTTACTTTTGCTTTACTTCTTTTCTTTTACTCTTTTTACTTGTCTAATTGATTTCAACATGTTGTAAAATTTATGCTTATGAATGATTTTTAGTTAATATTTGATTACTTTTAAAAAGGGAACTTCAAGTACTAGCTTTGATTATTATTTATTCAAGTCTCTTTCTCTTTTGTTTACTTTTTATTAGTTTTTGAAGATAACTACTTTTAGTGTGTAGATAACTTTTTTAATATTGATTACAGTACGGCTTCAATGTGTTATTATTTTTGCGTCATGAATTGTAGTTGACTATTGAGTTGAGTTGAGTGGCCACTACTAGTGACTAGCACAGAAAGCCTGAACTCCTGGAGGTCTCGGAAGATCCGTCCGATATCTTCCAGTTAATTATTCCCTAGAAGTATGGAAAATCTTTCGCAAAGACACCTTCGCAAAGATTCCAGTGATAGTCTTTGGCCATTTGCCTTTTTTGCTGCTCAGCAGCAGCAGCCGTAGTCAGGGCACAGGGCTCCACAAGGCACGCACATACCACACATTGTGTCGCAGTGATTTAGTATGCAAAAGATTTAATCCAAAAATATTAATTTGGAACTTCCGTCCTGTTGGCGGCGGCCGGACATCTAGCCCTTCGCACAGAGAGGGTTAGGCAGGATCCGATGCTACGGATACGTTAACAAGAACAAGTGTACAGTGCGCCCGAACGAAAAGAAGAAGCCTCCGGTCTCCGGTAGGCAGTAGCAGTTTGTCTTTCATTTTTCTCATCATAAAACATCTTCCGAGGGCTGTTTCTTCTGGCCGGGAGTCCAGCTTCTCGCCAGAATCAACGGAACTTCCTTCGCCCGGCCCAAAAGGTTCAGGCAGAGAGGGATTATTCTAAACTATCAACCTTACGGCTTGGACACCACCCGCCCCATTCCGACCCGTATCCCGTTTAGATGAGCCATGCAGCCATGAGTGTTTCGATATAATTATGATAAACTTGGCAATCTTCCGATGTTCTTAATTTGCACAGAACCCCTTTCTGCCGAGGGCAAGGCCGTTCCGGGTGACGGTGCTAAGCCGGTGCCGGACTGTACAGGACGAGGCAACCTCCCCCCAGCGGATTGGCCGGACCAAAGTGTGGCACTATTAGTCTGCCCCGAGTCACCGGTTTTATGAGCTCGAGCAGAAGATGCTTTTAGCCGTAATGAAGATTAATTGAGTAAGAAACCGAAGGACGCTATCTTAGCGGTACCGAAGAAAGCGACTCATGCTAATATTTTCTAACACTCAAGACGTAGTACATCTGGCCCTGTTTCCTGGGGATCTGGTTTTATCTGCCCATCTCTGGACTGTGCTTTTTTCTGACTTAAAAATGGCGAAACCTGGGCGGAACTGGGCGAGTCCAACTAATGGGATTATGGGCAGAGCATCACCGAATCGCACCCCTTTTTTCGATATTTAATCCCAAAAGCAAGTATTATCGCTTTTACCGGGACACGGCTTTGAGGTCGAAGCAGCCAGCCTCTGCCGTGCGGACGGTGCGGCCTCGGCCCCGGTCTCCGTGTGTCACTGGCAAGTTAATGGCAATTTTTCAATTTTAAATAGCTGTCACCCTCCACTGGGATCGGCCTGGCGAGTGCGTGTTTGCGTTGGGAAAATTAATAATGGCGGCAAATGGGTCACAATTGGGCTCCGGTTGATTATGTTTGCTCGGTGTACTCGGCGAACAAATTATGCTCCCGCTATGAACTTCCCAATGGGGATTTTGAAAAATGACACCGACGCCGAGCCGAGGTTTATCATTATTCGATAATTTCCCCATTTCAGCAATACAAATTGATTTCGCGATCCAGTTGACACTTTTATCTGTAAGGAGCCGCAAAATGGATGGTGTGGTGAACACAGTGAACAGGAAATATTCAGGTCCGAGTTGCGGGCTACAGCAGATGGAAAATGGATATTATTTTATGTAATGCGTTTCGGCTATTCGGCGGAGTTCCTAGTTATCAGGAACAAGATTTTTCTGATAGGCACTACAGTATTCAAATTTCGGGTTTCTACTCTAACTCTTAGTCGGAGGTCGCTTCACAAGCAACGCAACGCTTCCTTAGTTTTTTTTTGTGTTTTGTTTTCCTGTTACATGTTCGACAAATGGTTTTTAGTTTTAATCTACCGGACACACGCAGAGTGCTAGTCGAAGTCAAGCTCCAATTTGGTGAAGTGTGTTACCGGCCAGCTTCATGGAATGATAGATTGCTTGATGCAATTCCGAGTTCCACACAGATTCACGCAGACGAAGCAGCAAAATTGCGGAAGCTGCTGAAGTGTACACAAACGATTTTCAGAAACTGACCAGTCGCTGGTCGACTTTTATTTCGCGGGAAATCGCAGCACCAAATCCACTCTGTTGCCATTGTTGCCTGTCCTGTCTCAGGCAGGTTTGGGAGTTCCGTACCCGTAAGAGTGCCAGATTTGTTTGCTTAAAAGCATTCCAAGTTTTCGCACGATTCTCGTTCGAAAACACTCTGCGTTGCCTTCGCAATCGCGCAGCTCTGACGAGCCCTGTCACCAGTGAGCCAGGAACGGAAACAGTAGATAAAACAGGACGATAGATCCGAGAGCTCCGGCCGATGCGGCTCGGTGCTAGCTAATCCACCGATCGATTCGTCCGGTCCGGTGGCGATACAACAATTACTCACCACTTATCTTCATCTGTCTTGGGTGTCATCCAGTGTTCCTCCAGACGCTGGAAATAAATGGCGATCGGTGGTGCTCCGACTTTGAAATCTTGCACCCGAGTACGTGCACTGCGCTGTGAAACGCTCAAGTCCGGTCATATACTAAAAAGCAATACTCCAAACAATCGGTCGGACAGTAGAGCACAGTGAGCGCCGTAGCGGGGCAGCAGCTAGCTACCATCCCCAAAAGCCAAACATTCGGCCGGACCCGTCCAGGAAAACAATTCCCAGCTTCCAAGTCAAGACGACCCTCGGAGCTCCGGGAGCACCGGGACGGCCGGGCGGAAGCGAGCGCTGATCGGGGCGAGTGGGATATAAAAATTCACCGTTAAATAATGCATGACCAATTCCATTTGGTATTTTTCTCTTCGAACTCCCACCGCTGGCAGCCCCCCGGTGGGTATCCTGTGGGCCAACAACGGGGGCCCACAGGACCCACATGGGGCTCACCATTTCTTTTGTCTATTATGATTATACACATTTTCCGGACCGATCCGAACCGGAAAACAGGGGAGGCGGCGGGGCGAGAGCCAGTTGGCACATATCCGTAACTCGGACTACTCCAAGGAATTGGCAATAGTTGGGGGTTGGGTTGGGTTGGGTTGGTGTGGAACCACGTGGCAGGCGGCAGTTGGTGGCCCCGTGCAGTGCTTCATGATTTTATTTCATTTTATATTTTTATAGCTTCTGTACTTACTCCGATATTTGCCCACCGTTACAGCAGCCGGCCGGCGGGATGTAGCGGGATGGTGCGCCGCTCTGTGTCTTCAAAACATTCTATCGAACGCCGAAAGTGGGCTCACTGCTGGACCGACCCTGCTGCCGACCCCCACGGCCGGTGGCCGGTGGTCAATTAGATTTATTGAAATCTTTTGCATTATTTATAGCAGCAACTGGCTAGTAAATCAGATCCGGGCCTCTCTCTCTCTCTCTGAGACGGACCTCGGACGGACGAGAAATACGTTTCGCTTATTCTTCATTCCGTCGCCCGGATTCGATTATGATTGTAGAGAGAGAGAGAGGGAGCGCACGAGGAGGGGAATTCTCGATCGGTTAGCCAGTTGATAGTCTGATCTGTAGCTAGTTTACGACCTGGCGGTGACCGGCCTCGCCCGCGACGTCCGTAGCATCACTGGACCCCATAAATAACGCGCATCCGAATCCTAGATCGCGCCACCTGGGCCACCGGTGTAGGTCTGTCGGTCTGTTTCACCCAGGGATACCGGGGATAATGGTCCGGTCCACACCAGTCCAGTCGTCACTCACTCGCTGATTGGATTCAACCGAGAGGCCCTCGCGAATGTCCTTCGCGGTCGCGCGCTTCTTGAGAAAGCGCTACTTTCGCCCGGAGGCCACCGTCTTCGCGGTGTGAATAATTTAACCCCGAAGCACCCCAAAGTGGCCACGTCCAGGATGGGCTCCAAAAACCACCCACGAACCCTCGCAGTGCGGACCTACCAAGCTTGAGTTATTCGAACGTTTGTCCACGCACTGTTTGCACATCAGCCAGCGGAAACTCAATTTTATGTACCTTTTTTTGACACGAATAATATGATTTTCACAGAAACCCGTGCCGTTCTTTTTGTTAATGTGCACTTTCGGAACCGGGGCCGGTGTGTAAATCTTGTTTATGCAAATGGTCAAATCGTATTTGTTACACTATAGACGCCTTTTGAGCCTATTTATTCTGTCTTGTACCAGATTTATGTCCATGTTTTATTTGTATTTCAACATATGTTTAACATAATACCGTAAAATATTGTTTTAGTGGTTAATTTTATTTTTTTAAGTTACTGTTAAGTTTTTTGTAAAACATACAGCACATTTTATTTCGTCAATCGAAAAAGAAGCCGTGGTAAGGAATAATTCCACTATATCAACACCGTGGATTAAAGGCATGCTGCAACATCGATCAATAAACCGCTTACCTACTCCGAAGGGCCATCTGGGCGTTACAACGCCAACACCACATTTTGATGGCTTAGGTACTCGGCACCAAAGACTGAGTTTAGCACTTTGTAACAAATTATGGTTTTAAATACCGACTGCAACACATTATTACTAAAAACGATCCCATAACGTGAGGTAGAAATTATAAAATTAGTTTGAAAAAAATTCGAAAAAAGGAAGAACGCAACACATCAGTTGATGAATGTTTCGTTTAAGGATCCTTTGCCTTGCTCGCCTTTACTCTATTTCATACTCTCTAATACTTCACCCAGATGTGACACCGGCACGACTTGAACTCAATCACGGAGCAAACGTTGTCCGAAAGTGATCAGACAATACAGGCGGTCGAGAGAAACAGTGATTTACATGTTGTTAATATATTTTCATCATTTTTTGCGCGTTTCGGACCGCCCACGGACGGAGGCAGCTGTTACACGCCACGGAGCTGCAAAGTGAAACCGAATTAAAATCACGATGAAGCTAGGTAAACGACAAAGTTTGATTTATTGCCTGGTAACTTGCTGCTGGGTGTAAAAAACAACACTTGTGAGCCGCAAAGATTTCTTTTCTTTTGCTAATTTGGAATAAACGTTGGATACGACTGGAAAATTATGACAAAGCATCGCCTAACAGATAAGACTACAGAACAATAACTACAGATAAGTATAATATGATTCGGTAGTAAATAAAATGTAACAAAAAACCTAATCAAATCAATTGAACTTGATTAAGGATTTTTTTCATACTATCCCTACACTGTTGGAGCCGTCAATGATGTCCCTAGCGTTCCTTTCTTTATTGTAGCGTTGTCTCAGATGTTTCGAACAATACAATTTAATAAGAATACAAAATTGCCTAAATTGTATCGTTAAAACGAGTGTGCAGCACATAAATCGCTATCGAACCAAGAAATATACAACACGCCACGAACCACTCAAAAATGAGAACAGAACACGCTCCCCGCACGGCGAGCCCTTGATGTTCAATTCAAATTTTGTGCCATAAAACCATAGAGCTACATAAATACGGTTTATTATAACATAAACCTCCTACAGCAGGCTGCTGGATTTGCTCTCTCTCTTCCTCTCTCGGCCGAGGACGATGCTTTCACTCACTGGGATCTGTATATTTATAGCGCCATTAGGATATTGTTTTGGCTCGCTGATGCTCATTTGATTGTTCGAGGTACTTCGAGAGCGCAGGGTTGTGTGTTTGTGCGTATCTTTTTTGCCCTCCCAGCTCCCAGCCGCCGTTGAAGTCCGCAGCTTTGGGTGTCCATCGTCATTTCTTGGTTGAATGATTTCCTAACCAGAAATCCTGGGAGAATTTCTCAAGAATTCGTGTCGCTCAGCGACAGTGCAGCCTGAAATCCGTGCCAGGACGAAGCCAGATATTGGCCCGATTGGATGCCATCCTGTACTCCTCGGGGGCCGTTACACACACGTCACTGGCAGGGGGAGAGGGCATCAGGCAAAAGAAAGGCAAAACGGCACCAGGAGGACGAAATGGGTCGTAAAGCAATGGGTTCCCATTCATATTGCATGGCACGGCAGGCGGCATGCATGAGCGCACTAATGTATCATCGGTAACCCGTGAATCAAAAGAAATTATTCATATCGAGCTCCTTTTCAGGCTGTCAAAATCAGAAGCCTTCGGGCCCCCGTTCCGGCCGAGTGACGGCGAGGCCAACTCGCCTGCATCCGTTCGCGCAAACGACTCCTCGACGAAACCGCAACGACGTGCAGCGAAATGTTGGATAATGTATGTACCGATGTATCTGTAGCATAAAAATGCCACAATTGTAAATGCCTTTGCCCACGCCATTTGAAGAGGAGTCTGCTGATGAAGACATTCAAAGTACCCCGCGGGTCGCGGGCCGAAGGCGATGTGCGTTTGTCTCGAACCGCCAGGCCAAGAGGAAAGAAAAAGGATTCAACAAACAATATGTATCGTCAACGCACTTGGGGTTTATTGTGTGGCAGCGGGAGCTGGCAGCCACAGTTATGGTGTTTTAATGGCGAATTTCACCCGGTACGCGGTTGGCATTTGCGAGAAAGCAGCACGCCCCAGACGTGGAATGCGGACAGGCCTTTTTCCATTATCTGCCTCGCTAATTGTGGAGAATCGTTGCACACAGTTCAAAGTCCGCAAGTGACAGCCACGAGTCCTTCGCCATCGATAGCCTTACTAGAAGCAAATCCTTTTACCCTTAATCCCTTACTTCGATTAGCAAATCCTTTTGCTAGGGCGTTGCGCTACTTACGATAAGGTCTTGAAACACAGCACCTTTAGGGTTCGAACCACCTTCAACAGACGCTAGCGAATTTAGGCAAAACATCACAACATATCTAGCATTAGTGTCTCAAACGCTGGCATGATGCTCAGACGCTGAAGGATCGAATAACAATGCTGGCCCGGCACCGTAAGACGTTAGGTATAGAGAGCCAAGCATTCAAGACGATTATGCGATGCGCTATCTAATGATGATCAGCATATCTTCGAAGGCGTCAAGAGCACGATTGAAATACCGTAAGACGTTCGTATTGTAGGTAACTTCTAACCAATAACATAAACTTTGGTACATGATGTTACTAAAGAATCATGTAAAAAATATTTAATTATTAGCGACGTTAATTTCTCTTAAATTCTGATAAAATAGTCAGCATTCTAAGCTATGCGTCTAAGCATTGCAGCTTAGAGGAATTTCTATGTTTTTTTTTTTAATTTAATTTAAAAAAAATCCACAAGATTTCATCTTTTCAGACTTGTTGAAACCTTTCAACAATTAATGCCATTCTATTATTTACGGCACACTAGTTGGAGGATTTTTCTATGGCAGACAAAAAAAACTTCTCCAATTCGTACCAATCGTCACCCCGTCGTGTGGGCCAACCTGCTGAGAGCAGCAAGTCGAGGTGTCGCCAACTTGCACCGCCCATCGACTATATTCCATTTGATGTTCTACATTAGTATTACCGCTCCGGCATCGCCGACGTGTGCGCTCGATGGCCACACAAGACACACCACGGCGGGGAAAAGTGTTGCCTGGCGCAGTGCCGTTAACGATGGCCACGCTGCTGCTGCTGGTGGAGCCAGGGTTGGACTTGCCGCAGCCGGAGTGCGGAGGTTTTGAACCTTCTAAGAAAGCCGGCAAGGAAAGTGCTAATGTTTTATTCACCAATTTTAAGAACACAGCAAAACAGCTCATAAATATCGAATCAAACGTTTGCCCGGTCAAGCGAAAATCTACAAAGCGTGAATACTTAATAGAGCGCCCGCCCGGCCGCCGTGCATATGTTCCCGGTGACGCTCGCCAGCGACGACGACGACGACGGCACCGGGCGGTGGTCCACAGGACATCGAATGCGGAATCGAATTACGATTGCGGTATGCAGCATCCAACGTCAAACGGAAGAAATTGGGCAACTGGTGACCACTGCAATGCCCAACGACTTTCGACTGCAGCATGTTCCGGCTTGCCGAACGTTGTTTATGCGCTGCATAAAAGATTACGCCTCTAGCGAGGAACTCATCATTGGCGAGTCTCGGACAAGAACCGCCGTCGGGCAGCAGTAGAAACTGGGGTGCAGTTCTCCCGGCAATGATTAAGTTCATTTACACGAAATCGTAATTTTGGCGGCGGCCACTCAATTAACACAACTTCATTTAAATTTATCCTAACCAATAAATAACCCCTTTGATTGCTAACCGTCTAATCAATTACTTCAAATCTAATTCTGATCTGGTAAAAAACTCCAGTGCTGTATCTAAAATCTTATGTAAATCTAAATTGAACACATATAGATACCTCTAGGCAAACTATCGCAAATTTAACATTAAGTCACCAGAAGTATAAATCAGATGTTAGCTTCCTTTACACGTGGAACTCCATTCGTTAGAGGTTCCTTGCACAATCATCTTCAGTTATTGATTTAAGAACTCAGAGGTATTTTCAAAGCTGCATCTTTAAACAAATTCATACCTTTCATTTGACTTTGTTAGGGAAGAAACTCCCTGCAAAATAAACGCCCTTT
This sequence comes from Anopheles cruzii, assembly GCF_943734635.1. Lineage (NCBI taxonomy): Eukaryota > Metazoa > Arthropoda > Insecta > Diptera > Culicidae > Anopheles > Anopheles cruzii. Next base: position 21,353,278 of record NC_069144.1, read on the forward strand.
GTTAATAAACGAAAAACAATGTTTGCGCAAAACCTTACTTTTTTCAACACTAGTCCCTGTCATTATTGACTCATGTACGTTCTACAGATCTCGTTTTTGAACAAATTCTTTGACAACACCGGAAGTGCGATGTACGCGTCACGCGATCACAACAGAGATCACGTGACGTCATCGTTCTCACCCAACTCACTGGGACGAATCAAAACCATCAACTTCCAAGAGCAACCATAGCGTAACCAGCCTCTCGTAGGCCGTGCCTCCCCGTTTTGCAACATGTTTTCAACTGCATGATAATGTTCAGGGTAACCCACACACCACTTTACCTTTCGGGCGGTGTGCGTGGGTCAACAATAAAAAAGCAGACCCCCCGGAGACAGGTTAACCGTAGGGTAGCGTGTGGATCGCCAGTTTCACTACCCTTAGTTTCTGCTCGAAAGCCGTACAAGTAAGGCTCGTCTATCTACACTGCTCAGAGTACTGTGCGAACGGTCGTTCTTTTCCTGCTGTTCTTTTGCTGGTGTTTTGTGGTGCAGACTTTTCGTGACCTTGCCAAGAAGAAAAGATGTAGCTCGGACGGTGATCGAGATACGGCGATCGCTAGACCAAAACGGTGCATGTTAAGTGTGTTGCCGGCAAGTAAAGTGAGTGACTAAAGAAGTGAAAACGAGGCAGTGCCGGTTGGTGAATGTTAATTGTTCCTGAAAAAAGCGTTCTGTAGCATAAGAACAATTTAGAGCACATGCAACAATTGGGTGAAGAAATTTGATGTAAACATCATAACTAGGACTCAAAAATAGCTAGTGAAAGCATAAATAAACCCCAAACAAAGGTAATAATGTGGAAAGCCAAATCTCAGAATACTTCCCTTTCCAGTTTACAAATGTAGTTCTAAAAACTACATCCCACAACAAACAATTGCGCACCAAACGTTGGCGCAACACGGTCATACGCGCGGTGCAACTAGTTGTTGCGAGAACCTCCGGAACCTTCGTCCGGAATGTTCTCCCGCCGATGGTCAGCTCCCCAGAGCGCGTGGTGGGTTCTACAATAACAGTGGAAAAAGCCCATCACCCTACACAGTTGGTTGAATAAAAAGCGGAAAACCAAAACCGCTCAACCGAAACTGCCCGCCAGTCCCGACCGTCCCGACTCATTGTCACCCTTCATGGTCCGGGGCGAATAAATGTATCACCAGGAAGCGAACTCGAGCGTCGGCAGGCGGGCGCCGAAATGGCCGGTAAACTGAGCGACCCCCAGCACCGGCCGTGAATAGAAAATTGTTCTGTTATTTCCTCCCATTCAGAACGCCGCCTCGGGCCGCATTTTCATGCTAATCTAATGCCCGCAGGACGGACAGAATCATCGAACGGGATTGACGCCATGTTTACCGACGGCGAACACTGGGTCCATTTTCTTTGCAACCACCCGAATTTGATCGGCAATTAGAAACTTGAGCGTTATTAAAGCACAGTTTTCGTACAAATATTTTTTTAACTTTTTTATGGCTTATGGAAAAGGCAATGATTCATTTATTACAACCATGTTGCCCCTTTTCATGACTGGCCATTGTTATTACCAACAATCATTTTTCCTATGCTCAATTAATTGCTCGTGAAGCAATCGAAGAATAATCTTTGATTCGAAAATTGTTGATACGCTGAAATTGATGAACATTTTTGGCGAAAGACATAATGAGTAATTTGTACTGTCCTACATGTTCATTTTTGTCTAGTTTGCTTATCGAAAAATACGTTTTTGAACATAAGTAACTCAACCACACAGACTTTTATTGTTATTGTTTGGGGCCTTGTAAACTTTTAAACCATTTGGACTGCCTTGTTTATACCTTGCCTTTATGAGCTCACCATCCAACAACCAACTTTTAATACAACAAAGCATAAGCTTTTCTTACTTTTGGACTAAACTTTTCGGAATTTTTATTGACAAATTTGAATAAGAAAATTCCAAATGCAGACCAAGGAAATATGAATCCAAAATTTACCGAAGCGGCAAGACCGGGCAAGTGGTATGATCTGGCATTAGCTAGCAAGGAACCAATGGAACAAGCTACTTTGGAACAAGCAATGATCTCATTTAGATTCTATCACGCACAAAACAGAAAAAACAAAAAAACAATCACCGAAAAGGAGGAATTTTTGTATGAAAATGACCTATTCTATGATGAAAAACCCGTCAAGGCAGAAAGGTAAAGCTGCTCAGTTCGTATAAACTATAGCGTTGACTTCATCAACCAATTTGCAGCCTAGCAACATGGCTAAAACCCAAATCCGCTTGTTTCGGAGAAAAGCTCATAAGCTTAATTAAGGGATTGCCGCATACATTAAAGCACCAAAAATTCACCAAATGGCGAACTTCTTATTGACCAATTAAAGACACACTTTTCGTGCAGAATCCGCGCACACTAATTTGCGCATGCTAGATCAACAGTTTGAAGCGCTTCCGTTCTTTTGTTGCTGTTTGGCGTTGCAGGGTCAAACATAAATCACCTGTCAAACGCTAGCCTTTTGGGCATTTTTAGCATTCCGGCACATGAGGGTTGAGTTTTTGTTAATTGGACCTTCGCTAAAAAACAAAACCCAGAATGATGCGCTCACAAAACAGCATCCATTTTGTGAGAAGTTCTTCTCGACTGGCGAACCATAGCCGTTTCGTCACCATTCTGATATGCCTCTTGCAAAATGCCTCCGTTCCATACGAGGCGCATTATCGAATAAAGCTTTCACCATCATCATCATCAGCGATCGCGGGTTAGAGGGCTGCGGGTTGCGTGTGCCATAGCCACCACAATCAGCTCGGGATGCTTTTGACACACTGGCTCCGGCTCGCTAGCTACCGCGACCCGCTACATCACAATCATTCAAGTTTGTCATCCATAACCTCATACCTGCGCCAGCGTATTAAAATTACGGCTACCGTACAGGTCACCTGTGCCGTGATGTTCTGTGTACCTTCCGAGGGCTAACCGGGGATAATGATATAGATTTCGCTTACGCTCCGTTACGGCGTAACCGCGAGTTTTCACTTTCCATTTTTAGTGATCGCCTCGCTCTCTCTCTCTTTCGCTAGCCGAGGCAGTTCTGGGAGAAAAATGAGTATTTTTTGGAACGACATCTTGGAGATAGTTCAAAACGCTGTGGACACGGATCCCCAATAGATTGCACAATGCGGCGCACAGGGAGGACGCTACTGGTGCTGCTGTGTGTGGCGCTTACACTAACCACTGGGCAAATCCAAGATGCCACCGTCGTCCTTGGTCAGGGAGCGCTCGTGGGGGTAAGTTTGCGGTGGCGTTCCGTGAAGGAACTGCGAAATTACCATCACCCATTTCTCCGCCAATAGCTGAAGGTGTTCCCGGAGACATCCCGGATACCGATCTTCACCTACCTCGGAGTTCCGTACGCAAAACCCCCGCTGAATGAGCTTCGGTTCGCGCCACCCGTTCCAAGTGCCGGCTGGAATCGGACGCTCTACGCCCGCGACTTCAAACCCATCTGTCCGCAGATTGAAAACAATAGCTACGAAGACCTGGACGCTGGTCGGCAGTTTCGGGCACGCCAAACCAGCGAAGACTGCCTGTACCTTAACGTGTGGATTCCGGAAACGGCCATCCGGTACGGTGGGTTCCCCGTGCTGGTGATGATCACCGGCGAGGAGATGGCGTTCGACTGGAACGCGAACCGTGCCACCGGACTCGACCTGGCCGCCGACGGCATCATCGTGGTGACGGTTCAGTACCGGAGCAACGTGTTCGGATGGCTGTCGTTGGGTCAACGGTACGCACCCGGTAACCTGGGACTGCTGGACCAGCATCTGGCGCTGGTCTGGATAAAAGACAACATCCAGAAGTTCGGTGGGGACACTAACCGTGTCACGCTACTCGGCCACGGCAGTACCGGAGCGCCGAACGTGATGACGCATATGGTGAGCCCTCGGGCACGGGGACTCTTCGGTCGGGCGATCATAATGTCTGGCACGATCTACTCGCCGTACGCGGCGGTCAACGTCGACACGCGGCTGTCGCAGGAGATTGTCAAGATACTGGCGTGCAACTACGACGTCGGGCGGAATGTGCTGAAGTGTTTGCAGCAAAAGAGCATCCACGACCTGTTGCGGGCGTACGAGTACGTGTACCGGAACGGGAACTACACCGTGAACCTGGGGCCGATCGTGGACCACTATCTGCCTCCCGGCGACCGGTACGTAGTGGACGATCCTCGAGCGCTGTTCGCGGCCAAAGCGCTGGTCAACGAGGACATGCCGATCATGTTCGGTATCACCAGCAACGAGGGAGCGTTCCTGTACAGCCACTGGATCGAGCTGGCCCGTCAGGGTTACGCTTCGCTGCGGAAGTACATCAATGCGACGCTACTACCCAACATCATTGAGCAGTACCACTTCGAGGGCGTTGGACAGGAACAGGTATGTGGTGAGAAATCTAGAGGACTCCCAATTACCAATTAGAACAACTAAAGCAATTGGTATTGAATTGTCTCTTGTTCAACTTGGAAAGTATTGTAAGCATTGAATGCAGCAGCTCCTGATTATTTCCAAAATCTTAGTCTTTCCAAGATGAAATCTTGACATCGTCACGAGGTGTTTAAAGGCATAGCTTAATGTTGGCTTCTTCTTCTCTCCCATGCGAATGGATTCGCAGATACGGGAAACGATCAATTGGCGATTCTTTGACCAGATTCCTCCAACGGTTGCCGACCATCTTCGGGCGATCGTGAAGCTGGTGTCGGAAACCCGCCACGAGATACCGTTCTACCGCACGGTCCAGGTACTGAGCAGTCCCAAGCCGCCGCCAAAGCTGATAGCGATCGGCACGGTCGAGGGAGAATTCGTCAACGCCGAACAGCAGCAGCAGCAGCAACAACAAAAGCACGCTTCTGGGCCGGTGTTCGCGTACTTGTTCCACCATCCCAACTCGATGGACATGCGGGGCCGTATCAACTACTTCGGCGGGGCGTCGCACTCCTCCGATTTGCCATTCCTGATGGGCCCCAGCCTGTACCGGGAGATTGGGCGCAAGCGATTGTCGCTCACCGAGGACAAGCTGTGCAAGAAGATCCGGTCACTGTTTGCCGAATTCATCAAGGGAGGGTAAGTACGCGTTGGCCCTGTACCTCGCTCACTCTAACGTGTTTGGTTGTTCTGGTGCAGCAACCCGACACCTGGCCGCCAGTTTGACGCTTGGGCGCCGTACACGGAGCAGCTGAAGTACATCAAACTCATCTCGGCGAAACAGGAATCGGTGCACCGGAACGAGCACACGTCAATCGAGAACACGTTCGAGGACAACCTGCAGGAGATAGAAGAGAAACTGTTGGCCACCGAAGGGCCCCCGGGGGAACCGGCTCCCGGGAATACGCCCCCAAATCCGTACCTTCTTGGGGCCGACCAGCTGGCCGACCAGGAGAGCTCGCGGACGTCCAAGAGCGCCGTCTACCTGGGCGGGGCGAGTCGTGACTCGGAGTACTTCTACTATCTGCGCAAGATCAACAGCTTCTGGGAGCAGTTCCTGCCCAAGCTGAGCCAGATCGTGAACGAGACGAACCAGGAGAAGCTGCGCAACCGCCGCATCGACCTGACGCTCGAGGAGGAGCAGGACCTGTTCCGCGAGACGGCCGCCGCCTCCAAGTACAAGCACGCGTTCTTCTCGATGCTCACGCTGGTCTGCATGCTGCTGGCGGTGCTGTGCATGTGCGTGTACGTGCTGCGGAAGAACAGCACCAAGAGCCTGTCCAGCATCTTATGACATAAGTTCTTCTTCCGGTCGAGCCTCTTCGACCGGAAGAGCCGGCGCAAGAAGCCGGACGTGGGGGACGACGAGGACGACTTTCACGGGGTCACCGGTATCAGCCACCGGGTCCGGACAGCCGAGCGCGTCATCCGCACCAATCCACTGTACGGCGATAACTTCCGCAAGCTGAGCGAGAGCCTTAGCCGTGGCACGGCCGACGGAAGTGGGATTAGCGCGAGCAACAGGAACGTCATCGGTACGCACCGGTCCGGGCGGCTGTCGGTGTGCGAAGCGCCGGTTGCCGTGTTGACCGATCTTGACCAGGATCAGGAGGTCCGAAACTGGCGCTACCAACTATCGCCCACCCACTTCCACGCTCCGGACACCAGTGCCCGGCGCCAGAAATCGCCGCCCAGCCGGGCTGGAGGGCTTGTATAGTGCGATTAGGCCGTAAACTATGTGTGATTTAATCCCAATAAGAAGTGTAATAAAGAATGGTAACAAATCGGCTGGCCGTAGGATTTTATTCGCGTATGTTTTGCGTACTAAGGAAACCACATATTCAACGATTAAATTTTGAATTTAAATTCATTGGCAATATTTCCATTTCGCAAGGTATTGGTTTGTGTCTTAGATAAAGAAACGCACAGCGCATAGGTGTCGCTGTGTGTCGGTTTTCAAGGGTGTTTCGTGTCATTTTAGCATTTGTTTTGAAATTGTTTCGTTTTTGTTTATTTTCTACTCTATTGTGTTTCCTGCAGAAGTTTTAAATTAATCACTGGTTAAAGAAACAAAGAATTTTAATGAATTTTAAAACCCGTTTTTTAATATAATTATTTCGCTCGAGAAATTCTTCAAATGACAACTGTAAGAAAAGAAATAGGATTTTACAGTAGGAAACTAAAGAAAATCTCAACGTTTAATTTTAACAATGAATGTCTATTTAGCGTTTATCGAAAAGCAAAGCGTCCTTAAAAATCTCGCTTTTGTGTGACACAATCGGAGCTAATATCCTGTCAGCTAAAGCTCTACCTAATCTTCAAGCCAACGGCCGAATGCGCAACAACAGTGACTCATGTTGTTGATAAACACAAATTCGATAGTTAACATCATTTGAAGGTTATTTGCGTAGACCATTCTCAGGCAGTACGGCAGAATTTATCTGCAACCCGCAGGCAAACCAGAAGATTAGGTACTTGTTATTACTCGATTATAGGAAAAGTAGTAAATATAAAACCAACAAGAGTGCAACTGCGATTCAGATAAACTTCTAAAGTTTATTTACAAAAGAACCTGTTCAGTGTAGCACATCCACGTCAGCTGTTATGGTACGGTTACGAGGCCGCGAACCTGCTAATGGGAAGATAGTTTCCGCAACTCGGCCGGCTATTGGCAGTTCAAATACATTCTGGACTCCGAATGATAAGGTTTGGGCACCCAAAGTATGGGATCGGTCCAAGAACACCGAACCAGTTTCCAAAAATTTATCTTTTTCATGTGTTTATCTTTAAGTCGTGATGATTCTACCCGAATTAGAAAAACTGCACCCTAACGGTACTGTTTGGGTCCCTGTAACGGCACTACAGCTTCTGCCTTAGGATGGCGCTGAGTTAAGATAAGATTCAGGATAACCCATTTCCGCTGGGCATCGGCGGCACAACATTTCATTTGACCTTGTCTGACCCAACGCATCCGGCGAACAGATTCACTGTTGAAAAATCGACTGGGTTCCTTTGAACGGGTTAAGCAACACGCTTTATGGCTCGTACTATTGTTTTCTTTCCAAGCAATTTGGGACTATAAAAAGTATTCACAGGAACACTGAAGAATCCTTTCGGTACACCTTATCCATGAATCCTTCTAAAAGCCCTTCGCTTATGCATCCTGGCGAATAGTAATTTGAGACCTGCTCGAGGGAGAGAGAGAGAGAGAGCGAAAAAAACAGAGAATAGTGACACAATTTTCCTCTACAACGAATCTTTGTTTGTGTTCCTTTCTCGGTCTGTTCTTCGGTGGCCGAAGGGGGGTTGTTGGCCTCTTATGCGCTCTCTCTCTGGCTCTCTTCGTCTATCACCGAAGCCCTATCAGTGTCAGCGCGAACGAGACAACGCTAACCGGGTAAGATGAGATAGCACGCGAGGCCAGTTATGCTGGAACACCAGAATGGTCAGTGCGCGAGCGCGTGTTCTGTTGTGTAGATATTGTTTTGTCGGTTCGCCGTAGACACACGCACGTGGGAGAACGTTTCGACCGTAGACAAAACATCGCCCAAACAGCTGAGACAAAAGTAGACTCATCGCGATCGGTGGCGAATCGTACCCTGTAAAAAGGAGCCACCGTTCGCGAACTTTTATACGCAAGCAACGCACGGAAATATATCGTGACGAAGACACCAAACTCGCTGGCCGTTGAAGGTTTTCCCCCGAAGAATCGCGTGTCTGTGTGTTTGTGTCGGTGTGAACTGGCCAGGTCCGGCTTCGGTCGAGTGAAACTGCAGAAAGGCGAAATCGTACGAGTTCGCGGAGGCAACACATTCATCGATACGGCAAACCTTGTGCGGGGTATGTTCGAACAATTGTTGATTCCGTCGCGACCTCGGGGAACGGCTTGCATCGATTAACACCCAGCGTTACAAAGGGACGTCTTCGAGTGTCATCTGCCAGTGTCGGGGCAAACAGGCTTTTCCAATGTTACGTCATATGACCTAGTCAATACTGTTTGCATGATTTCCGAGAGGTGCTCGGCTGGTGGACGGGGGGACAGTCACAATCTTCGACGATAGTACAACATTGTATACTGTGTACTGTGCTAACACTACCACAACCTTCGGCGTAGCGTGCTGTGCCTGTGTGCCTACTACTGTTTATAAAAGAACCGAAAAGCTATCAAAACAAACGAACGAACCGACCGGCTTATCATCCGCGCTGGAAGCAGATTGAAATGTGACAGATACAGACTCCTTTCGGAGAGCATCAGCGTACTTATTTTGTGTTTGATTGATTAGCACTCACCATCGTAATCGAATTGAAGAACATCAACTGTCCATCGAATTGTCACATTACTGCCACATTACGTACGCAGTTTCGATCTTCTTTCTGGAAAAGATGTGAATGGAGCATAAGTTCGTTTTCGTGTTGGTGAAGAAATGTCGAAATTCATTTCGCGTTCCTCGAGACGGGAACTGCAATCGCACCGTCAGTCTGATACGGACCTTATAGTCTTCACAGATAACACACCATTATAACAAAGGCTCACTGTGGGCCCACCAACTCCCAGCCGGTGCAGAGTGCCACGAGGAGTAATGCTTGCAGAAAATGGGAATAATACACCAGATAATGGTGGAAGTAGACCGATGCGTGCCGGTTTCCATGAAAACGTGCTAAATTTTCGGTTCGAGTTATTTGTGCATTTTGATTGTCCAGACTGGCGGCGATAAATTAATCTGTTTGTCCGCCGTGGAAAACGTTGGGTCCCAGCTGGGAATCGACAGTTGATTGTGCCTCAATTGAAAGGCGAATGCCATTCGCGATTGGCGTCTGAGGATCCTGTAGCCCTGATGAAAGATTGATGTTCTTGATAGAATTGAGCAACACAACTGGTAATATGCTAACCGATCAAGCGTTCAGCGTGGCAACAGTGTTGATCATAAAAAGAATGCAATTTAGTTAACCTTTTAAATTGAAATGATTCAGAGAACGCTGATCGCGTGATGAATGTTAACTGTCTCGGAGAGCTGCGTGCTGAAGTGTATCCTGGGCTGGTATTCAAATAATTCTACCGTCAGCCCTCTAAAAACGTTGTATTAATAATGAATGAATTAGCAATTAATCTAGCAACCCAATTAATATGGGATTCATTTGCGGCAAGTGATTGCAATATTGGTCCGCTTAGTTGTCCGTTAGCTTATCTAAATTGGGTCATCAAAATTGCTCCTTACCTAGCATTGTTTGGCGCTTCAGATGTTGCACACAATCGCACTGGTTGTTTGAAAAAATAAAACACTTGGGACCAATTATACGATCGCTATCATACGTGGTTTACAGATGCCGACCGCGTGGAGGTTCGCCTGCAGGTGTTGCCAATTACATCAGCCACGGCCAAGTCCAAGGGTGTGCACGAATCGAAGCCGGTGGGGCGAGGTCATACACGCGTCACGTTGGCGACAGTGACCGAAGCTTGCCGTTTCTGTGTCTGACCGCCAAATCGATAACTGGACTCATGTTATGCACTGGTCAACAAGAACGGAAGAAGCTATCGCGAAGATCACACCGATCCGTCACAAATTTGGTCACAGAAAGTGAAAACACTGCCACACTCACACAACAATGAAGGGCGCCGCGTGTATTTTTGTTTGGTTCGCCTCTTCTCTCTCTCACACTAATTCTCTATCGTGTGGCTCTCTTTGCTCCGACGGCGTCCTCAATCAGCTGGCTTTTGTCAAACGAACCGCGAGCGCGACGCGATCAAACTGAAACCGCGTGTAATCAAACTCCGATGAGAGGCGCGCTCTTTGAGGTGGAACACCCTTAGGGTGTGTCATTGGGAATTTCTTACATAAATCAACCAGAATGTGTTTTTAAGGGCTTCACTTCACTTGCTGCTACGAGTCCTGGTGCTGTAAATGGGTGGTGCATCCAGCAAATCAGCAACCAGCAATTGATAACCGATGTTGGTTGAAGATCTGTCAAGGGAAAAACACTAATCAAGAACTCCGACTTTAAGCTTTATCTGTGGGATTGCTGTAAGGACCCTTAGGCTAAAGTTCCTCGAAGAAGCTAGTACTTCGTTAGTCTTCCCAGATCGTCAGTTGGACTGCTCATTTGTGATCAGTCTTTTCACCAAAGGTGATTCACCTTCAACGCTTCAAATTAAGTGTTTAGCGCCCACGGTAGCTCGCTCTCCATTTTATGTTCAACGCAATTAAACCGCAAATGCTCTGCGATCGGAAGTCTGGTCTCGCGGCCTCTCTCTGTCGTGTGTTCGATTCTCAATGAGCTTCGGGTTATCTCTCGCGTGCTGGCCAAATCGCGGTTGATGTCACAACATTATCTCCCGCTTGACTTTTCAGAACGCTCCCGACCAGCGGTCGTATCAGCAGAGACGGTGCGTTCTGTACCGGTTTGCGGGAGCCACTCCAAAAAGCATCGTCGATCGTCGCCGCCTCGTGTTGTGTGTTGTGTGTGCTTAGAACGGATGTCAACCTAGCCGTTTGACTTGATCAACTTTCAGCACCATTTTCCCATCGATAGTGGCTTAGTGTTATCAGAGTGTACCGTTCCCCGGGAGCGGGGGCAGCAGGAGCAGAGTCCGTGATTGCGATTGCAATCGTCGCTGCCTTTGTCTCAGAAGCGACCGATCACAGGATCGCGGCGTTATGCAAGTGTTGGCGTTTCGCGTGTCACACTGAAAGTCGTCTGTCATCACATCCCGGTCGAGGCGCACTTTCCGTTCAACATTCAGAGTTCTTCATTAACTAGCCAAGAGTAACAATCGCAACAGACCCCCCCGGGTATCGGTGACATTTGAGCTCGAACTCCGTGGGTTGCATGCTGACAGTGCCCTCGGCCTTCCAGCAAAATGATCGACCAGAAGGTGCCGCTGGAAGACGACAGGTTTGTTTTAATTGTATCTCTGTTTTGGTTTTATTTCCACGAAGCGCCTGTGTTCTAATTTTGTACTCCCGTTTTCTTGCTTTGCCGGTGCCTTTTCCTTTGAAAGAACGACGAAAGGGAAGCCCCAGTACAGCGAGCAATCGTACCTGGTCAGCCGGCAGTGCCTTCAGCGGGAAGATTTTAACCAACTATCGCAGTACGAACGTCTCAAACCGACCGGTAAGTGTGTGTTTGCGTTTCTGTTCACACGTATCGCGCTGCACTTCTAACGGTGCAGATAACGTCATCCAAAACATTGTAGCTCGTATTAATTGCATTGGGTTTCGCTCGTGCTTCCATTAAAGTGTATCGTGTGGTCACATGGCAGTTATGCTTAGCTTAAAGGCGATTTGTGCCCAACGCTTGCTGGTTTGAAAATTTGTAAATTTTGTGTTGTATTTATGCAAAAATAACTTTCAGTTACCTAGAATCATGCGGTTCGTTTTTGCCACTTTGCGCTCGTATTGATCTTTTCCGACCATTGGGCCCTTTTACGATCTATTAAGTTAGTTTGACTATATTTGGAAGTGGTCACCATACTGGTTTTTCTGGTAGTTTGCCAAAAATTTAAAAATATTCTCTACCAATCCGGAGACGCGTTGACACAATTTCTTCACGAATTGCCTAACCCTTTTCTAAAACAAACATTGCCTGTTGCCTATTGAAATGCACTCATTTGGCCGATGGCAAATCTGTAACGATCAATGATGGTCGCACGGCATCGTCATTCCAGTCCGAACTTCAAAAGTGCCGACTCATCTTACGTTACTGTCGATCAGTTTGGCACCGAAGAAATCAAATTGGCCAGAAGATGCGAACACCTTTTCACTGACACACATCTCAAATGTTTGTAGCCCCCACGGTCACGTTATAATTTAGTTATATTAAAAGTTTAAGCAACGTTCGCGTTTAGCTTCTTAGTTGATATTTTAATTCGGTGCGTTATTCGCAATGTATGTGCCGCGGCATCTCCGCTCGTTTGACTTCACAATTTACCATCTAATATAGGAGTATTATGATAATGGGTAAGCAATCACGCAATTTATCATGTCTCTCGTGACACACACGATCACTGCAGGTTGATGGGAGAAAAGACACGGAACGGTGTAAGAATTGTTCTCCAAATCTGTTTTTCTTTCAGCAATAGATTCGATCGGATCCTCCATAAGGAAAGTCAAGTGCCTGTCGACCTTAGCAGGATTCTTTCCGATTGTACAATGGCTCCCACAGTACTCCCTGAAGAACGATCTTGTGAGCGACATGACGGCCGGGCTGACGGTGGCGGTCCTGCAAATCCCGCAAGGCATGGCCTATGGAATACTTGCCGGTGTAACGGCGAACGTCGGACTGTACATGGCCTTTTTCAACTGTCTTGTGTACGCTGTCTTCGGTACGTCACGCCACATTTCAATGGGAACGTTCGCCGTGACGAGCTTGATGACGGCGAAAATTGTAGTAACCCACGCGACGGCCATTCCATCGGTGGTGGTGAGTCTCCTTTACATTACCCGTTTTCCCACTGATACTCATTTTTCATTGAAATGTTACTGACTTACAGTCCAACGGAACCGATACCGTGATGCCAACGTTAAGCCCAACCGATGATGTTCTTTACACTCCCATCCAAGTCGCGACGGCTGCCTCGTTCGTAGCAGGAATTTATTATGTAAGAACATTGCGTTCGTTGATCTGATTCAGATTGCCAATCATTCGTTCGTTCAATTAAGCCATTTTACTGATGTCTACCAACCATGTATTGTCTGTATTGCTTTCGTTTTAGTTTATGATGAGCGTCGCCCGCCTCGGAATGCTCTCGTCGCTGTTGAGTGAACCGCTAGTCAGTGGCTTTACGACGGCGGCCGCCGTCCATGTTATGGTGACGCAAGTCAAGGACCTCCTGGGCATCTCCATACCGCGGTACAAGGGAGCGTTCAAGGTGATCCTCTCGCTGCGGGCGATCTTCGGGGAAGTCCAAAACTCCAATCTGACGGCCGTCTACACCTCCGTGGTGGTGATTCTTTTCATGATCTTTATGAACGAGTACCTAAAACCGTGGCTTGCTGGAAAGTGCCGGTTTCCGCTTCCCGCCGAACTGATCGCCGTTGTAGGCGGTACGGTTGTGTCGTACTTAATAGGATTAGGGCCAAAGTTTGGTGTTGGTTTGGTGGGTGCGATACCGACGGGGTGAGTTGAAGCCGAATCGCTTTTGCGCAGCCAACCGTCACAAGAACGACCATTAATTCTTTTCAATTACAGTATTCCACCACCTGAATTTCCGCCGTTGGCTCTTATTAAAGCCGTTGCGGTCGACAGTATCGCAGTGACTATAGTGGGTTACTCTATCGTTATGTCGATGGGAATGATTTTCGCCCAGAAGGACAACTACGAGGTGCGCCCGAATCAGGAACTTGTGGCGCTCGGTGCTACGAATGTGGTTGGATCGATGTTTTCCTGCATACCAACGGCCTGCTCACTGTCCCGTTCTCTAATCCAGCATCAGACCGGTGGCAAAACGCAGATTGCGGGAATCTTTTCGTCCCTCATCATACTGGTGATACTGTTGTGGTTGGGTCCGTACTTTGAAAGCTTGCCGCGATGCGTGCTGGCCGGTATCATCGTGGTGGCGCTCAAAGGGATGCTGATCCAGGTTTACCACATCAAAAAGTTCCATCGTGAGGGACAACTCGAGCTGTTCGTGTGGTGCGTCACGTTTCTTTCGGTCGTCATCATTGACATCGACGTCGGGCTATTGATTGGAGTGGTCGTCTCGCTGGTCGCCCTGTACGTGAAGGGCTGGAAGACGTACCACCACCTTCTGGGCACTGTGCCCGATACCGCCATCTACGTCGACATCGGCAGTCACCAGCGGGCTGAGGAGCTGCCGTACATTAAGATCTTCAAGTACACCGGAGCGATAAATTTTGCCAACAAGAGCACCTTCAGGAAAGCTCTGTACAAGCAGACGAAGGTTCTGCAGCGGACGAACGTATCGCTAGTGCCACGCTACAACGGAGAATCGACGGGACTGCAAGCGACAAGAACGATCATAATCGATTTGAGTAGTGTGCCACATATCGATACTGCGGCTTGCAAAATGTTCACCGATATTAAGACACAGTTGGAGAAGCTCAGTGTAACGCTCCTACTGGCCACTCCGGCGGACTGTGTCTACGATACGTTAATCCACGCGGAAGCAATCGGAGAAGGAGGATTCCTCATCTTCCCAACCATACACGATGCGGTGCTGCACGCACAGGGATCCCATTCCAATGTGTAACGCTGTAATGTGTAATGAGCAATCAATTGGCTCTAATCCTCAAAATAGTGCCTTCTTGGGGCTAGCCAATTAAACGGTAAGCCAAAATTGGTTAGACAATATATGAAGAAGATCTTATGAGTAGCCGTAGATGTAGAGCCAGACGACGACGACACCAGATAGAATTTAGAACGAAAATTGTTGCAAAAAGTGCAGGTACGCAATGTGTTTTGTTTTAGTTTTTTCCATAGCATGCGCCCAAAATATAATGCCGCCCATTTTGGCGACGCAGACTTTTCCATAAGATGTATTGATTATACAAAACAAAATGTTACGTTTCATTACATTACTCGTAATCGCAGCCTGTAGAGGAAGTAGCTCACTAGTTCAAATACATGGTGTAACTTTTTTAAATGTTTTTTATGTATTGCTCAATCAATCCGAACATAATTGGACACAAAGTGATGTTGCATTCGGTCTGATCATTTCTATTTCGAATCGTGTGTTATGCAATGACTAAGTACTATGAAAGATGATCGTTTTACTTACTTGCCTGTAATCACTTGGGAGAGATGGTGACAACCTACCAATCATTATGAACTATTTAAACTTTCGCTAAACCCAACGGTCATTTTGAATCCTGACTGTTGTTTGACTTCGAATTTAGAAATTCGAATTCGAAATTTTCGAAAGAGCTCGGGAACGCAAAACGCAAAAAACAGTCAAGATGTCAGAAACTAAAGGGTTATTTCAAACGTCAAACGTCGTACGTCAAACAACAAGGACTAAAACGCGAACGCGGACGTGTCGTGGACTCGGGATCGTGTGTTAAATGTTGACTAAAATAACAGTGTCCACTGTGTACCGTGCCAGGATACGATAGGCAATAAGTGTGTAAGGAGTGAGTACAAAAGTGGTACCATCGCCAAAGTGGTAGCCAGGTGTTCAACCGTACCGAAGCGGGGCGTGTTGTTTTGTGAATGTTTGTGGGCGGTGAGTGCTGCTGTCGTGTGTGTGAATAATGTTCCTCCCTCGCCGTGGAATGTCCTGTCGAAGCAAAAATCCTTGGGCCTGGGGCCGATCAACGATTCGAGTGGCTTTTCAACGAGTATTAGCAAAATGGGGTGCTCACCTTCCGAAACCTTTTCAGCCCCGCACTGACAGTAGCCTCTTTCATCCCTTTCCTTCGCTCTCGCGGTCTTGCTTGGATGCATGTAACGAGACCCACATGCGAATGTAAACAAAGTGTTGTCTGCTGCCCGGGACGCTGCTGACTCCCGCAACGCGCGATTAGAGTTGGTCGACGAGGGAGGCCACTGAGAAAATCGATACTCACTGCCGCCAACCAGCCATCGAAGCAAACCTTGAAGTGGTCCAATAACGAGGGGTTGGTGCTTCTCCCAAACAATTACCCCATGTTGTGTCAGCGCATGGCACACTCTTGTGCTGCTTTCTGTGGTGGAAATATAGCTTTGTAGCTTCCTACCGCGCCAAGCTACAGTGATGATCAAAATAATAGCATCCACGTTTCAGTCGGCGAACCAACGTCTCTGTCGGTCGCTGATAAATATTGTATGTAAATAAGCATGAGCTGTGTGTACATAGTATGTGCTTGCTTGTGTGTGGCCGTATCAATGTTTGGCGCGCCGCTGACTCATACCGCATGACGTCGTCGGGCAGGCGGCCACTGGCAAATTCTCGACCAACAATGATTTACTGTTTCAGTTCTGGCGCCACCAAAACTGCGCCACACATGCCGGAGCCGGCCATTCCAAGGCACGTTCAAGCCGCTTTTACGATCGTTTCTGTTGATACTAGGCTTCTTCGAATGCCTTGCCGGTTATCCCTAGCACGGTTTGGGTGCGATTAAAAATACATCTTAAAAGCGCTCTCTGTTGTTTACAAATCCGGCAACCCCAGGGGAGGCGAAATGATCGAAACAAAACGGTATCGGATCACACCATGACCGGCATCGAAGCTTGGTTCGAGAATCGAGTAACAAGGAATCAAGTCGACAAAACAAACGTGCGAATAAAAGGGGTAGATAGTTTATCGAAGCATGCTAAGTTGCATTTGTGTCGTGTTCCGTGTCAACGATCAACAATTGGCCACTCGAAAGTAGAAAGCAGTGATGGTGCCTGGGAAAGTGTGTATGATTTAATTTTTCGGTTGCCGAAAAAGTTCTCAACTCTTTCCCTCGTTGTAGCGAAGAAACCCGGTACGGAAGCCATAGCGGCTAGGGTGCCAGAGCCTTCCGGAGCCACCCACACATCGGAGTATGAAGAGAGAAAAAGGCCACAGCGAAAGGAAATGGCAGTGGAGTGTTTGCTGTCACAAAATTTAAATTATGCAAAACGGAAGCTGTCACTGTGCTCTGGCTGGTGGCTCGGTTAAGGGAGAAGTGCAGCAATACTGTGCACCGCCCGATGCACTTTTTGCGCGCGTGTGTGTTTGTGTGCTGGCCCGAGTGAATTCCGAGGCTGCGGAGGCCGGAGCATATGAGGTTCATGTGGCTTCTTTTTCTATGTATTCCCTTCCGTCGCAAAACAGGTCCTTCTGCTGTGCACACATTCGTCCGTCCTGTTGGTGTCGTCGGCCGATCGTATGTTTGTGTGTGTGTGTGTGCGTGCGACTGTGGTGTGCGGGAAAAATGCAAAACTCGGCCAATAGTGTAAAAGGGAAATAAATCGATCAACACGTCCTTATTTTCCCGTCTGGCACGGGCACCTGCAATACGCCCCGGCCAGCCCGACCGGTTCACCGTGAAGGTTCGGGCTTGCGTGTGCTGTGTGTGTGTGTATTTAACAGTGTAGTGTCCTTTCTGAGGGTCCTTTCGGCCGTCGGTCCGCTTTTATTAGGATTCCGAAGCGTCCTCCTGCTGTTTGTTTAGTCAAATGAAGCAGAAAAGCAAAATTCACTGGCGCGCTTGGTATTAGCGCGGTGCAACAGCCTACTGCTACGGCTGCGAGCTTCTTGTGGCGTTTGTTGGGAAACCATGCGAACAGTGCTGTCGGTGTGACCGTGTGGGGAAGACGGAATAAATTCGGCAAAAAAGTGGTCGCCCGCCGAAGAGATAACCGAAAAGCGGTCAATATTTTGTCCCCAAGCTTTTGTGTGGAGTTCTGGTGGCGTTAACAAGAGTCGTGGGAAAATCATGCGCCCAAGGTGTTAAGAAGAAAAGGTAAATTATTGTTTCTAAAATTTGAAATTCCATGTTTTCCAGGATTAATAACGGTCCACGATTGGCTCGCTAATTTGCTCCCTGCTGTTACATAACTATTAATTACGGTTCTTTTCCGTAAAAAGGATTCCCCGCACACCAAAGGAGGCCCCGAGAAGTAACTGAACATAACCCAGTCACGAAAGGCTCATTTGGCGGGTCAATCCATTGGCCCTGAAGATGATTGATTGGACGCCATTTCATAACCGACAATGAGCCTGAAGTCACACAGAATGTGTGTCGTTTTGGTCGGCCAATAGTGGAATGTTTATGGAGTTGTAGATTAAATAATTTTGCACTGTTACTGATTAGCCACCGTATCCCGCAGCTAACTGGCGCCAGCCGCTTGTGACCGCGTGTGTGTGTTTGTCGTGACTAACAGTCATACAGAATGCGGTTCTACACATCATAATTCATAACTCCACAGGCGCCACCGGCGCCCCAAACAACTCGCATGCCCCGCGCTCTGTGTCAACAGTTGATAAACGGGGAACTTCAATTTCGCGTTTCGCGCTTCACGCTTCCAACGTCTGAGCTGGGGAGGTCCTTTTTTTGGCGTTCCCCGCGGCAAGTCGGTGGTCGGCCTTGGTGGTTTGGCCAACATTACTTGCACTTCGAGCATATTTACCGAAAAACCAAGTTTACTTTGATACGGCTTAACCAACCGAAGTTTCTAATCTCTGCCTCTACAGTTTCGGTTTTTTTTCGTTGTTTGCTGTACTTTTCAGGAATTGTGCGAAGGAGGGCGGGAGCATCGGGGCAGTTCGCCAACTCGCAAATCGCAGAACCGTTCGGAGCGCATCAAACAGATAGGTAGAATGCCGACCGTTGTTGGCCGGTTGCTACGGTGGACGCAGCGCACGAATGATAGCACCTCCGGTGGTGGTTCCCGTACGCACAGCGATCGTTAGCCGTCGCCACCGGGCCACCGGGGGATCGTGGGTCGTCGCAGCACTGCCGCACCCAGCCGCGGCGAAGGGGCGGAAAAATGCAGGCCAAAAAACGCTACATCCTGGTGATCATCTGTTGCGCCTTTCTGGGCTACTGCTACTTCGGTGGCTACCGGCTGAAATGGTTACAGACCGTGTTCCACATCCGGGTGCGCCGCAACCCGGACACGCTGCCCTGCTACCACCAGCGGCACTATCAGTACGCCGACCCGGAGGCAGCGCACGCCGGTGCGGACGAAGTGCCGGACGATGAGCTGTACGCGAGTCCACCGGGACTGTACGAACCGCGGTACCACCGGGTGGAGGGCAGCCCGAACGTACGGACACCGGACGGTGGTGGTGGCGGCGCGAACCTGCCGGTCAAATCGTGCCGCATGGAGACTTGCTTCGACTTTGACAAGTGCCCCGACCGAAGCAACTTCCTCGTGTACGTGTACCCGCCGGAGCCGCTCAACTCACTCGGGGCGCCGCCGCCGATCAGCCAAAACTATCAGAAAATCATTTCCGCCGTCCAGGAGAGCCGCTACCACACGACGGACCCCGAGCGGGCCTGCCTGTTCGTGCTCGGCATCGACACGCTCGATCGGGACGCGCTCAGCGAGGACTTTGTGCGGAACGTGCCGTCCCGGTTGCAGCGGCTGCCGCACTGGAACAACGGCCGTAACCACATCATCTTCAACCTGTACTCGGGCACCTGGCCAGATTACAACGAGAACGGGCTGGGGTTCGACACTGGGCAGGCGATTCTGGCCAAGGCGAGCATGAGCGTCCAGTCGCACCGGCCCGGCTTCGACGTCAGCATTCCGCTGTTCCACAAACAGTTTCCGCTGCGCGGTGGCAACACTGGCTTCGTGGTCAGCAACAACTTTCCCGCCAACAAGAAGTATCTGCTGGCCTTCAAAGGCAAACGGTAAGTTCCCGCGCGGGTTGGCCCGGAGGGGGGTGGGTCTCGGTTCGACAGGGGATGCAAACTCTTCGACTTTTCTTTGAAGTAACACCCCGGTTATCGTTAACACGTTCATCGTGAGAAGTTTATCTGCCCGTTAATCCTTTGCTTTATCTTGTAGCTTCGCTTGAATCGAATGATGAATGTTGCGACAAGTTCGGTCAACATGCGTCGGTGCAAAAGTCAACAAGGGGCCAACGCACAAACAGAGTCGTGAGTGTTGTGTTTGCGCTCCGTGTTGGCAAGGTGCGCGAGTTTTTCCTTTGCCAAGTACCCTCACGGACGCCTTGCAGTGCATGTGCTGCTGCGTGCGCAATTGTCACGGCAAATTGAAGTGTAGTGCTGTTGACATTTCGTTCCATGGCTTAGGTCACGTACGCGGAAGGATGCTTCCAATTGGAAATGCTGTTAATTACGGACCTCGCACCTCACGAAACGAGATTTATCGTTCCACAATCACACCACAATCGAGTTAGAAGAAGCCCACGTTGCCTTTACGGACGCATTTTAGCTTAATAAACAATTAAGATGTCTGCTATCTGATCTGCATTCATTCTAGGTACGGTTCATCACCATTTTGCTCGGGGGGTGCCGCCCTCTGCCTGACAAATCACTGTCCGTGCGGATAAATTGTAACATGTGCTGGCTTCCGGAAATGTTCCAGTGGCCCTCCCCGCAGAAGAACCTAGAACCGGAGTCGGCGTTCTTCACACCGGCGGGCTTTGAATCCTTGTTGTCTGCCTTTTTCTGCAAAGTAATTGCCCCGCCAGAGTGGTAATGGCACTCTTTCGTTCGCTCGCCCCGTGCGCTCGTTACGCACCAATGCCAACCCGGGGCTGTACGGTGGAGTTCTCCCAACATGAAAGGTATCGCCGTGTTCCCCGTCGTTCCCTTTCGAGTAATAAATATCGTCGGTTGGTGTGTGCGTCGGTGTTGGCGTGAAGCATGGTGAATCGAATCGGTGCTAGGGGCTGGGGTTGGGTTGCCAGTGCCCGACGTCCTTTCTTCGTCATCATCGGAGCCACATTAAACCTTCACACCGACCGGCGGACCGACCCGACCATTTGCCGTTGCGATACTCTGTTTATGCATTCATTAGGGAGAGTGATACGTGTCTACACAATTTCCCACTCTCTGGCACTTTGACACAAACGTCCGCGCACACACACACACACTGGCCCCCGAGTGCGACACATTCACGGAAGCCCCTTCTGGGATTTCTTCTCCGGCTGTTGCCGGGCCAGGTCTTGCAATCTGGCGGTGTGTGTGCGTCGGGGAGCTGACTGACTTTTACAAAACCCACTTCCCTCGAAGGGTGGAACCACAGTGTGAACGCGGCGAGCAGTTGAGAACCGAGAACCACACGATGCACCTTGCGATTCACGGCGAACGTGCCATTCTTACGTGACTTTATGGCGCCGGGCGCTGGAGAGGCCACAGACAGGGGCGCAATCAATATTTGGCCTCGCGTTTACGATTTGTTCATTATTGCGACGGGATTGCTTTCAGGGAGTTTGATGTAGCGCGGGGCAATTGGAGGGTTTCGCCGCTAGACGCCCGGGGGTTTGTGCCTTCGGACGGCGAATATTGGATGTGATTTTAAAATGCTTTTATTTGGAATTTAGTGTCGTTCCCGTAATGGCGCATTTTAGTAGCAGCGGAAACGCACCAAACGCGGGAATGAAAACTGCATCAACGAGTAACGATGGTCTATTTTGTACGTATCGAATTAAGAGGAATCTTTTATCGATCAATCAAGAGATAAAAGAGGTCTTCCAATGTCTCTTTTTAGTCCTTTTTTTTATAGCGTTTTGCGAGTTAAACTTTTACTTTAAACCCATCCTAATACGACTCCGTCTCGGTCGAGGCGAGCTCAGCTCAGGACTGAATGAAGATGGTAAATGTTTGCTACTCAAATTGCTGCACTCTTTGCCTTCGATCGTCTCTCGGAGTCCTCGGTACGTAATCCATTTCTTTCTATTTGTTCGCCGACGACAACTAATCACGGTGACAGTGCCCGATATCGTATCACCGGACGGACGCCGAGTAAACGGGGCCAGTTTATGAGCCGCGCCGGGAAGCTTCGGGTACCTAGCTAGAGCAATCTAGATTACCGAGTGCCAGAGCAGTTGTTCGAACGAATTAGGACATAAATTCAATTGATCCGTGGCTGGTCGAATCGAAATTGAGTTCCACCCCGGTGTTCCACGATTGAGGGACCGTCGAAGAAGCGAACCGAAACAGCAACAGCAGCAGCACTAGTAATTGGTCCCGAGCTGGACCTCGGGCCGTGGAACACAATGGGGGAATCTATCGGGGTCGGTTCCATGGGTAATCACATACATACACATTTTTCTGGTTGCATCGTCCGTGTTTCTCTCGGTCGGAACGGACCGATGATTAGGATCCGGTGGCTCCCTTCGCCTATGAAGCGCGGCAGGCGTTCCCCGAGGCATGGCCTTTCTCAAGAAGAACGGCAGACGCAAGAAGATGCCTTCCTTCCAGGTCAGGTGCGCTTTCGGATGATTCGATTTCCAATTAAGAGCTCTGCCTTCGCTTCGATGCTGAGACCGGACCACAAGCTGCCGCTTGCATTAAACGTTGGTCTTCAGAGATAACGGGAAAGTCTCAGGATACGTGGCAATTCTTGCCTGAATGTACAAAGATGTTATGCCTATCGCTTTTTATGTTAATATTTTCATTTGGCACACTTGCCCTAAATCTGTGATTAAAATATCTCCTGTAGTTTTCAAATAGCGACCTTCGCAGCGTTGAATTTGGGTCCACTCTGCATACGGTCGTTTCGACACCGCGCAGCTACTTCACTTCAATCGCTGATTGTGTGCCTTTTCCTGTACAACGACTGAGCCGTGCTCTAGAGGATCCCTAGCAAAAGGGGGTGGCCATTTCAGGTCACCAGGGATCGCTGGAGGCTCTTTCGAGTTCGCCTGTTTATCCAAAGCCCACCGATGCGCGTGAGTGAAAAGTGTCCTTCTCAGAGCGTCCTGTGTAAACGACGCTCAGATCCTCTGTGACGCTGCGCAACGTCCTTGATAATAGTTCTTTGGGTTGCTGCGAGGAGAGGAGAGTGGGCTGTCGTCGGTCCACGTCGGTTCCATCGTCCGACACAACAAAACCTCGGGCGCGAACATTGTACCTAGGTTAAACTATTTCCAAGTGCAAATAAGTAGCAATGTGGGCGATGTGCTCTGTGTAGGCACAGGCAAGGTCCCTAGCCGAGCGGCATCACCACACACACACACACACACACCCAGTTCAGTTCCTGTGCCGTGCTGTAGCCAAATCCTCTCGAGCACACAAAACCGGAAACCCCTCGGAAATATGGCGGCCGCAGTCTCCGCACCACCGGCTGTGTACGGAAAACTTTCCGTACACAGCACAGTGCGGAGAAAATAAATAATTCGCTAGAAAATTGCATTAACGCAAAGTTTTATAAACTCCTAAACTTTGTTCTATGGGTGGCGGCGGCAACGGCGGCGGTGGAGGTGTGGTGGGTGGTATGGAATGTTCGTGATGTTTCCGTTTCGTGATGGAATTGGTTTTTCGGGTCCGCACACAAACACGGGTTATTTATGTGATTTACACGATTTTTTATCATTTTCACCCATTCTTGATTGTGTACAGGGGTTGCATGCGAACGGGCATTTTGGGACGGATTTTTTCACCACAGTGTCCTTCGAACCTGACGGACGTGTCTGTAGATTGACCCCAATGAATAGTGTCAGGGTTTTTAAAAGTTATTTTTATGCATTTTTCAAATGCTAGTAAATGATCATAAATTCAACACTATAATGCACTTAATGAAGAACAAAATTGGTCTGAGACGAAATTAAACCTTTAAGATCCTAATAGACTAGTACTTCAACTAGTTCGCTCGAGTTGCACTGCTGGTTTCGGGTTGCAAAAATAGGTGGCTAAATTATTGACAAAATGTTGCATTACAGATACATTTTTTGGTATTTTTTCTTTTTTTTCTTATAAGTTGAGTTTAATCAAATCCGGGTGAAATATTTACAAAAATGTGCCTCAAGAACAAACTAATCATTGGCCAGCCATGTACGTTACTAACCATCAATCAAGCTACAGTAATTGGGCCCTATCTTATATATGAAATGCAAAATCAGCCCGAATTGCCCTTAACGGGAAACGAAAGACCAAACAGGTTGAGTCGAGGTTCTCTGTCATGTGTCTGACGTTGCTAAACGCTTCTCTTAGTCAAGAGAAAAACAGATAACAGTTCTGTTGCCTTTTGATTCTAATTATTGACAAGAGATCATCACATAAATTCGCTTTATTCTGAACGATTTGACGTTAGTTTGAAACTAATTTGATCTTCGAACAATCTCGAATTTGCTATCCGTCTAAGAAAACATCAAATCATCAGCTCAAATCTCAAGACGGTGGCCACAATAACGATGGTAAAGATAACGCAAACGGTAGCAGTATCGTCAAACTACACTACGGAAAGGCGAGGAAATAGTACACATAGGAGTACCGTCCAGAGATGGACAGTAGGCCGGAAAATGTGTCTCTCGCAGCTTCCCCATAAGAAATGTGGCAAAAGCAGCTTTCGCTAAATTAAGTTTTCCTTGTAGCAGCTTCAGTTTGTCGTTTGTTTCTTTTTAGAGGGGTGTCACTGGTGCCTTCTCTACGCATGTTTTCACGAGTGTTGGTCCAGATCGTGCGCCCCGTGTCTGGTGCGTATCCCCGTGCCGTGGATGGGCAATTTGTGCTTCAAGTTGTTCGGCGGCCCAGTACGCGGATGATACGTACGATAAAAAGTTCCAAGTTTGATTAAATAAAAATTGAACGTCGCAGCATCTCGGAGGTCGGTTCGTCGGTCGGTCGCGTTTCCGTTTTAAAGGCACACGATAAACTACCGGGTAGGTGGCCCCGACGGAGCCGGGCTGGCCGAGGGTTGTAGCCCGAGTTAATCTAGCCCGAAGAAGTCCCTCATCGTGTGCGGATCGTTCGCTGTCGTGCGCAATCTATTTGTATTTTCAGATTAAATTTTATTTTAAACAAATTGCTTTCTTGTCGACGGCGCGCCCCCGGGGGGAGGCTCAGATTACCGTTAAGATAATGCAGTTGATTTTGGAAAGATGTCGCGTAATTTTGCCATCCATCTTGGTGACGGCAGAGGGTCCGATGGTCTTGTTTGCAATTTTGCTCCCAAATCGAAGCACAATTCGGTTAATGTTACTCTTGGGCCGTTACAATCGTGACGCCATTAAGTTTTCAATATCAATTTCGTTTCAATTTTTGATCAACAAAATGGATGCACAAAATGGGAGAAAAAAAGTGCGAGATTGCTTCGGATGTGGGTGCCAAAATTGTCGCAATTCAGCTCGCAACACCATAACGTTTCATTTGTTTTCACCACATACGCATCATTATTTACTTGGTTAACCAACAATAATCGTTCTCTCGGGGGACGGATAATTTTGTCGTCGAAACACACGGCCACCACAATGAAACACGGCAAGCGCCTAGCTGAATAATTATTTTTGGTGCTCGCATAATTACTCAGAGCGCGTCCTTTTGCATTGCCGTTCGGAATGCACTGCATAATACGATTCATGCGGTGTTTGTTCGAGAGGAACACTACAGCATCGGCCATTGTTTTGAACCATTACATGCATAATGAGATTCTCTGTTGCGAGCTACATTTGAAATGTGTGCCTGAGCCCCGCGGACCGAGTCTCCTACTGGCAACTGGCGTAGAACTGGGACATTCGCTGGAAATTGAATGCATTGCAAACATTGAATGCATGGTATTGGTGAAATTCAAAATTCGCTCAAAATTCCCGAAAAAAGTATGTAATATCGAGCTCTGTAATCTGTCAAAAATCCACCGTTAATCAGTTGGTCAGCTAATTTTCGGTCCTCCATTCATAGGATGTCTCTAGTTTTGGTTGCAAATCAGATCATCATCAATGAATTGGCAGGGTTTTTTTTGCATTTTTTGTACCGATCGAATTGGCAGCTACAGCTGACATTCTGGTTGAAATGCTTTCGTGATGGTGTTTTTTAACTCACGAGCAAACACGACACCGGCACGTGCTTCCGAAATATCTTGTAAACGGAGATAAAGATGGCACCCAGGTGTAACATAACAAATATTTCTCTAGATACTTGCACGGTATAGTGGTGCTTCGGAAAGTAAGGAATTTGATGGAATTTTTGTCACCTTACCTAGTCGTAAATGATTTCGATTCGGTTCATATACCGTCGCTTACAGGACACTTTGCTCGAATCGGTTATCGTACCATTTCAACTACTAGAATCGGTTCTGGATCTATCACGAACCGATTTGGAATGAGTATCGAGGCTTTGCCGGTGACGGCTCACAACGGCGGCGACGGCTTGATATATTTTTAATCATTCAAAAACATGCCCCGAAAGTTAAAACAAACATTCAAAAACCTTGAGAACACATTCGGTGTACAGTTTCGAACTTGTACTGTCCGGTACCGACTCGTTTCAAGTGTTGCTATCTTTTGGAAAACATTAATAAGAAAAAACACAGATTCCGCAATTGCTTTGAGAAAAGTTTTCATCACAAAAACAAAACTTATTACAATGAAATAAAAAAAATACATACAAAATAAAGAGAGTGTATAATGATGGTAGAAATAATCTTGAAATAGAAAACACCATGGCCAAAACATGATGGCCAAAAAACAGCGACCTCTAACTCCCTGTGCTAATTATGTGTTCCCCCTTTTTACAATGCGCAGCAGAGTAATATCCGGAATTGATTTTAACTCCGCTTATGCAGGGGTGAAGGATTCGAGTTTTTATTGGGTAAAAAAAAGTTCATATTATTAAAACCCAAAGCCATGGTCCCTTTTCGGCGTCATTACGATTGCCACCGCCGCCCGATGGCGGCCGGCGATAAACTTCTTTTCCATATGCTGATTTGCCGGCAATAAAAGCAGCATTGTTGAGCGCCGCGACGGACGGACCTGTGCTCGGAATTTGAATTATTTTGCATAGTTTTACTCCAGAGTGTTCCGACGCTGGCTGGCGCTGGTGACAACGGCAAGCCGCGGAGCTTGGATTTGATTGAGAACTGGCAGCAGCATTTGCGCCGGGGCGCCCCCTTTATGCTCGCTCGCGTTCTCGGTGTTGAGATTCTTTTCCAAAAACCCCATGCGTGTGTGGGTCGCCCCTCCCACCAGTCCGCTCGTCGTCGGAGTTGATGGGTTTCGCAGAAGACAAACGCGCGGAGCACAATGTGTTCGCATAAAAAAGGGTCAGCTGGTAGTGCTGGTACATCTCGGTCCGGTCTTATGCTGCGCACCGCTCCGCTTTTATGCTCCATCGCGCAACCGTTCACCAGATGGCTGGGTGCGCTGCGGTGAACATCGGAGATAAAAGCGTTTTGCTTGGTGCATGTTTGGAATATAAAATGTTTTAAGCATTTCGACTGGGGCTCCACCGGCGGCGGCGGCGGCCGTTGTCTTTATTTATCATTTTCGTAACCAGTGCGGGGAGTTGTGAACGCGAAAAATTTCTCCCCAGGTCCGGTGTGATAAAACCGTCTCGCCCTCCCCGCGAACGTCTGCCGGTGGTGGCCACGAAGTGTGTCACGAAGTAAGTTTGTCGTGTTTCGCGGTAAACACACGCGCGCCAAATGGTCTGGATGGAGGTCTGGAGAGTAAAGCCGGCCATCTGTGTGCGATGCTGCAGCCAAGCTCAGCATAGCAGCGCATTCGTTGCGACGAAGTAGAAGAAATGGCAATGGGACCAGTGTGACAAATGATGTTCAATATGATTTGCAGTCTTACTGCGGCTTCGTGGCAGTACCCGTGTCGAACAAGCAAACACAACTGTCGTCTTGTTGAAGTCGTGCTAGGTGTCCTCACCGAGTTGGTCACGCTCTCCGTTTGAATGTTTGTATTTTATTGCTAATTTAAATGTTGCCTAAAATTGCCAAAATATCCGTCTCGGCTCGATGGGCGTTTTCCATCTTCTTCGCCGTTTGCGCGTGAAGCTCGGCGTCCTGACTGCGCCGAAGGCTCTGTGTGTGTGGTAAAATATGGCCCTGCCAGTGTGCGATCTGAAACATTTTTCAAAGATGTCAACATGAAGGATTAAAAGCATAAGCCTCTCAGGTTCGGGTTCGGGTACGGGCGCGGGCGCGGGCGCTGCGGTGACACACTAATAGATCTCGGGGTTTTCCACATCATCCCGAGAGTGTGTGTGTATCAGCATGGAAGGAGCGGATTCACAACCGGCGTGCCGGCTGATGAGGAGCTGAAGCCGAAGTGCTAGATTTGAATTAATTACATTTTGTCTTGATTACGGTGCTGCTGCTGCTTCTTTTTGCCGGCGTCGTGACGAAACTTGAGAACCCGTTCGTGTCTTCACTACGCGGGTGAAGAAGACGGTAAACTTATTCCGAAGAGTTGTTAGGATGCTTTTCCCACGCCGTTTCCAGTTGTAATTTAAATTCCCAAAGGCACATTTGCAGTGCCTTCGGAGTGTCGGAGGATTGCCTAGAAAGTATTAGTATAAAAATCTGTCACTGAATACTGTCATACTTTCTTTCTGTTTTATGATTAAAACCACTCCGGCATTGATGTGTGACAAGTGAGGAATATTAACCTAATTTAAAACGACTTTGAAGAGCCGTATCTTCCGTTTTTTGTGGATAAATTTTGTTTATGTTACATAACCCGAATTTAGTTTACCAAAACCACTACAGAGTTACGTTTGTTGTTTCTTATCTTCTTTCTGTGTCTGCTTCTACTATCAATCAGTAGATGTTTGGTTTTTTTTATGTCGTGTAATCTCAGGTGGTTTTCTGTTTCTGCCAGTTGTTGACTTATTCAAAAACTATAGGGTAAGACAACGTACTTCTTTCGATTAGAGCAGATGACAGAAAACTTTGATTGTTGCGGTAATTATTAGAAGTTCTCAATTTCTTAAGTAAAGCAGTAATTGGTGTTGAAATCAACTCGACTTCAATTAACACCAGCCTGATCACTGTAGCTCGTGTAAAGCCCACTGAATGAGGCTGTCTTCGGACTAACAAACCTTATAAAAAATTGAACCTTTTCAACATGAAATTTTCGCATAAACGACCGAAACACTGAATACCGTCACACACAGGAGTCTGCTGAGCTTAATGTTTTCTAAAAGGAAAATAAAAAAAAGGAAATCATTGTTTCGGTATCGTCAAACAAAAACATTTAGCACTAATCTTAAGTTCTCCGTAAAAGGTGTTTTTGGCGGTTGAGGAGCCGCCTTTTAAAGAGAACCATTAGCGCCATTTCTTGTAGCGCCGGGGTTTCTACAAGCATTGAACATCCCAACCGTGCCGGTGGCGACGCAATCAGACTTTAATAAACATGTTATGAAACTGTTATGGCGGTGTGCAGTTCGTACTATGAACGGAACCGGATGGTACATCGGTTCACACAACCGTACACATTACAGGTTCCGTTATTAATGATTACCTCGTTTGAGTGATACTGGCGCACCGGGCACCATGTCCTTTTGTTAACCCGCGTTTCGCCTGGGTTCCGTTCCTCGGCGTGGGCCCCGAAAACGTCCACCCCTCCCGGGTGCGGCTCACGAGCATAAAGCAAAAAGGAACGGAAGCCTATTATAAGTCTCATTCAGCCGAGTGACAGGAAGCGCAGACGATGTCGCGCACATCGCCATCATCATCATCATCATCATCATCATCGTCGTCGTCACTATCACACGACCGTCCCGAAGGACGACGATGCTCAATCACGTAAAAGTTTCACCGACCAACCCGCTGGCCATCGCCTTCTCTCGGCTGGCAATGATGAGGTGAAAATGCGATCGAAGGTGTTTGATTTTATAGCTTATCCTGCTGTGTGTGTGTGTGAGTGGAGGGCATGATGAGGGAAAATGCGGATCCGGATCTGCCTTCATGTATAAGCGCGCTGTGCCTTGTTCCGGTGGCGGCAGCCAGCCCGAAATGGGGCCGACCCCCGAGTGGCGCTGTTGTCAAAAATATCACGAATTCCGCGTGATGCTGGTCCGGGGCATGGCGGGGGGGAGGGCGTCCTTCTTTGGCAGCAGGACGCGAACCCATCGAAATTGACGGCGTTAGTGGATTACGTGGCGTGCTGTGGCGACCCGAGCACACGGAGCACACCGTAAAGGCGCTAAAAGGATATTGAAATGAGAAGTGAGAGGTGTCCGCCCCACCGATGATGAGCCGCTGAGTTCGTGCGGCGCTGATGGGGAGCTCAATAGACTTCGCATGATGTGGGTCACGCCGATTTCAATTCGGGAGCGCGCGCACCACCTTTTATGAACCACACAGCGGTGGGGTTTTTGATCCTACCGTTGCGCTTGCATAATCGATACTCCCAGGGGGTGGTGGTGGTCTCATATGCAAAAACTTGATGGGGCAGGATACCCTTGTTTTACTGTTGGGGCCACACGAACAAAACACTAAAATGTGCCATAATATGATAACAAACTAATGCATGTTTCCACCAAAAGCACCTTCGATGGCTAGGGAGCAAACACGACCAGACCAACAGCAGTTGGAACGTGCCAATTTATGGATACAAAACAGTAGCTCAAAACTGGCCATATCTCGCTCCCAAAGCATCATACTGTAATGTGTTGATTCAAACGTTCCGATTATTGTCGAGTTTTCGACGTCCAGAGCGACGACCGGCGTTATCAATTGCTGAAGAATCATCATCGGTTTTTGGCAAACTCCGGCCGTGGTTTGCGTCGAATTAGAGTGCATGTGCATTAGAGGTGCGAGATTATTAGTCCGGTCGATGTGTTCAAACGAAACGAGTCATCTCCCCCGGGGGGGGACACGAACCGATTGACGATGGCTCGAAGAGGCCGACGATACATCGACGACGAGACGGTATTCGGTTTTGGCTGGCGCACCAGGTCCGGGATCCGCGAGTTGTGGTTGTGGTGTCTCGATTCGCGCGGTTCGGTGATAAAATTTTGATTGGTGACATGTTCGAACGGGAGCAGTGCGGATGGGGCAACATGGGACACACATGTGCTCCGTGAGCGCGATGTTTGTCCGCCAAAAGGCGCGCTTATCGCCGGCGGAAAGAATCGGAATCGGCGCTCAATTATTGTCAACCCACGAGGACGGGCGAAAAACAAGACGAGCAAACGGTCGCTAGTACTACGCCAATCCGTCGGTAGAGGGACCGCGATACGGCGTGCGCTTAGGTTGCTGCGCGAAGGCCATCCGTTTGGGGTCCATCTTTCGCTTCGGACCGAGGAGAGCCTATACATCTGAAGTCACTGAAGCTGATGATGTGGTGTATTGTGTACATTTCTTTACCGAGGCGATCGGCGAGATATGATCACCGATGTGCGCTTTCCTCGATCAAACGTATGTCATGGGGTTCCGGGTCCCCTAGAAACAGTGAATCATAGTTTAAATTGATTAACAACCGCTTCCCGTAAGGCTGCGATAATAGAGCCATCGATTGCATCCCAAACCAGCACACACCAGTCCTGAGTTCGACGGATGGAAAGAACGTAAATGTTATCAGGTGTACAAATAGAAAACCGCCGTTTTTTCTCATGATTTGAGGCTTTATTGCAAAAAACTCCTTACAAACTAATTCTTCAAAGTAATTGCCATTGTTAGTCACAACTTTTTCCCACAATTTGGGCAGCTTTTTAATTCCTCGTCGGAAAATTTTTTTATCTTTCGACGCGATCCATTCATCAATCCGATTTGTGATGTCCTCGAAAGAACGGAAGCGCTGCTCGGCCAGGTCATGCGTCATCGATCGGAATAAATAATAGTCTGACGGGGCGATGTCTGGTGAATAGGGCGGGTGGGGTAGTATGTGCCATTTTAATGTTTCCAGGTATGTTTTCACGACTTTGGAAACATGTGGTCGAGCGTTGTCGTGAAGAAGAATAACCTTGTCGTGTCTTTCTGAATATTGACGTCGTTTTCCCTTCAACGCTCGACTCAGCCGCATTAGTTGTGTCCGATACAGGGCTGCTGAAATGGTTTCGCCTGGTTGCAATAGTTCGTAATAGACAACGCCGAGCTGGTCCCACCAAATACAGAGCATCAGCTTCGAGCCATGAATGTTCGGTTTAGCTGTAGATATTGATGCATGGCCGGGAAGACCCCACGATTTTTTACGTTTTGGGTTATCATAGTGTATCCACTTTTCATCCCCGGTCACGATGCGATGTAAAAAACCTTTTCTTTTTTCCCGTTCAAGGAGTTGCTCGCAAATGCAAAGGCGCCGTTGGATGTCCCTCGGTTTCAACTCGTGCGGCACCCAGTATCCTAGTTTCTGGATCATTCCTAGGGCTTTTAGCCGATGCGATATTGTTTGTTGCGTCACGCCCAATAAGACTGCAAGTTCCTGTTGCGTTCGACAAGCATCTTCTTCCAGCAAAGTTTTCAATTCGGCATCTTCGAACTTTTTCACCGGTCCGGGACGCTCCTTGTCTTGCACGTCATAATCGCCGTTTTTGAACTTGCAAAACCACTCCCGACACGTTCTTTCACTGATGCAGGCTTAACCATAAACTTCTACTATCATTCGATGCGCTTTAGCTGCATTTTTTTTAGCATGAAACGCAAAAAGCAACACTTCCCGCAAATGGCTCTTGTTCAGCTCAAATTGCGCCATGTTTGCACATGAATAACACAAAGCAGAGTGAAAATAAACAAACGAGATTTTGTGGAGTTGTTGACAGATGCCTCAACTGTCATTGCCAGGGTTTGGCATATTTTTATCGTTTAATTTGCAGCTGCTAGCTGCGCCTATGGGAAAACGGCGGTTTTCTATCTGTACACCTGATACTTTAATCGTTTAATGACACAGTTCGCGAATTATTGATAATAGAACAAAACTCTTCCTCAGCTTCAAGCTCAACTTCTTAAATGCTCGCTACAAAATAAAGGTAGCGAGCATTTAAGCGCACACTATCGCGCTATCATCGGACTCACCGGCGGACCTGACGCGGTCTCCATTTTGTCCGCTCAATCGAATCAGCGTTCGTTCGAAAATTCGTCAATAGATTCGATTTGTCCCCCGTGATGGGATCTCGTGTTCCCGCAGGATTGCCAATTAATACAGAGCAGCAGCGGAAACGAGTGTCTATTTTAACCACTGCTGATAAGCAAACACACCACCGCGCACCGAGCGGCCATCGGTCATGTCGCGAAATATGCGCCATGTTTGGTGCTTTTTGGATGGCGCTGGTTCGGATGATTCGGAGCGCTTCCATCGACGACGACGACGCCGCCGTTTTGATGGCCGTAGGTAGTACCTTCCAAAAGCGCCGCTGATCACCTCGCCGCTCGTGTTTGAATAGTGTGCGGCCGGACAAATTTGACTAATTGTGTTGACTGTTGCGTTCGATGCGCATCATTTTAAACCCATTAGCGATCGGAATGGCGCCCACCTGCCCCATTTTGGGTTTGGGGTGGGTGGCGCAAAAAAGTGTGTCTTCGAAGCACCCGTCCCCGAGTATGGGAGGGTAATGTAATTTCGGTACCGGCGGGACTGGCTGAATGTTAAACAACTGACGCCCGCTGTGGCCGCTTTTGTGGTGCCGTTTTGAGATATACGAGTGCTGTGGCCATTTTTCATCCCTCTTAGAGTGCGCGTAACTAACATGCGCTGGTTCGGTCGTGATGTAAATATTCACGCCGGTTATTTAACATCCGAACCAATCGATACCGTGGCGGATACCGTTGCAACCCATTCGCTGCATAAAAATAGTGTGCCCTATTGTGCGAATTTTGTGATTTATTCTTATTACCCTTCGTGCACAATAGAAGATGACACATTTATGATTAATAACGGAGTATACGGAACATATTGAGTCGCTTTTGGGTCACCATTCTTTTGATCATGTGTTCATTATCATGTTTGCTCTGAAAATCTTCTCAAAATCGAACGCTCCCAATTTAATATTGATCCTTAATTTTTGTACACGCAACCCGGGAAGGCTGACGGTTGGCGGCACTGTGGCGGCAAAGTTTGCACAATCTATCACAGCGCATAACATCGTCCACCATGTTGTATGCGTCCATGAGTGTTCGATAGTGAAATTATTGCACACCACCGATTAGGGTGTCAAATTTGGGTCTTTGTGACCAGGACACATATGAAAAAGGGGTGTTTTTTATCGTTCCATCCAATTGAGGGCCGAATGCATCCAACTCCATAACAACACAGCAAGTGTGGCAGCAATGTTGCAGCTGATAACAGTTTAATGCGCACGTTATTTTGTCATTCGTTCTGGCGCAGGGCGCAAGGATTTCCCATCGATTTACCGTCACCTACGGTGGGGTCTAATCAAAACATGTTATGTATCGGTTACATGCTGTTTTCGTGATGTATGGTGCATCGTTTGCCAAACCACCACCCCGATTGAACGTTGAACGGGTTCAACGGGTGGCCATCCTGCTCTGGACACAAACAGCCCGAATTAACCTTTGCGCGAAATTAACATCCATTCCGCTTCGCAGTGCGGGCGAGAGTTTACATCACACACCACCTATCGCCAAGCTTTTCGGCGGATATACCGCGAGCGATAAACAAACCAATTAAATTTTCATTATCTGCTATAAATTATGGGACCACCACCTGCTTCTTTGCGCCCCCTTTCTGACTCGCTGTGGCGGGGGTGACACGGAGGCGATTAATCCTTTGGCGCACCCTGCGCATCAAATGGCAGCAGGAAAAAAGTAGGACGCTGGGCCAGAGTCCAACGATTAACGATTAATTAACTCTCTGCGTGGCGTAACATTTGCGAAAATGTCATCAATTTTCCAGGCCGCTGTAGGATTCTGTGGTTCGTTCCGTTCCCTGTTTGTGTTGAAATTTTTGAACACCAATACGAATTGATTGATGATTGAAAATTGATTGATTCTGCAACGGTGCTAAAGTGGTTAGGAAAGAAAAATTAAGAAAAAAGCGGTTCTTAATTATACAGAAGCATAGAGAAAGGATGCTGAACATTTTTTAATAACTGTTACATATGTTCCAATACCGTACAAAACCATGCGTATTCTTAATTTCCAGATGACTCACATGTAGATAGGGGACACAATTGGTCCCGGAGTATAATGTTTCAGCTCTCCGTAGCTGGCTTCTCAAGAGAATAAAACTGAAACAATTGTTCGCTGTGACGCTACATGCTTTTGAAGCCCCGATTTGTAGCCCTTGGGTTTGTGTCGCCAGTTGCCAGAGATCGAACGGAAGTGCAGAGGGCTTCCATTCATCGGACCAGTTATTCGGTTATGCGCTTTCTGTTTTCTCCCAAACTGGTGGTGTACTTGGCACAACATTGTGTGTTGTATGCTACTGCCGCCACTACCACTGAGCATGTCTGCCAATGAACACAGCCGACAGCAGTGGCTGCGGCAGCCTCCAAAGTCTGTTTGGTGAATGTGCAACCCATACGAGATCCGCCTGCAATGAGTCATAAATCAGGCCAAAATTAGATTGTCAGAATGATTAAGTGGCGCCAGCCAGTGGCTGGGTGAATGAATTCTCGACATGGGCGGTTTTTTCCTCTCTTCCGTCTGGCCTTCTTCGGGTTGGCCATTTTTATGCTCCTAATCACCCACCGACCGAGCAATAATCTTTCGGGCGAAATTGATTATTGGTTAAGTTGTAGAGTGCCAACGAGATTTGATTCATATTTGTACTGAAAAGTGCGTCAGTACATTGACAAGTCGATTTGTCGTGAGTAGCACAGCTCTGTACTGTGAAACAATAGTTTAAAATAAATTAAGTACAAGATAGAATAATGTTTAGTTTTAAAAATAAGTTGTTATGAAGAAGATAGACAACATCTTATTCCCCCTTACCCTATTATGTTATTTTCTACTTCACAGTAGTCGGACAATAGTTTTTGTCGTCTGTTGAACTTGTTTAACTATTTCTACATTCGCTGCTCGTTACTTTTTCACAAAAGCGTATCTGTTTCAAAAGAAAGGTTTTAACGTTAGTTTTTTTTAAACAAACACAAACTTATTGATTTAAATTGTTTCATTTATCCATCCACTGTATTCAGCCACTTTTAACACTTCCGTTTGTTGCTTAGCCGTTCGTCCGGCACGTTGTAAGTGCGAGTTCCCCACTTTTGCCCGGCGAATGGGCCGCGAATGGTGCTGTAAAAATAGCTTCCGGCCCTTCCAGTCGTCAGTCACACTGTTTGATTGATGTCACAGCAGCGTTACAGGGAAGGGAAGCCACAGAACCGATGGAACGTGACGTCGTCGTGGCAGTAGGCAGCAGCATCAGGCACCACCCCACATACACTATCGGAGAGCATCGGCCGCACGCGCACTTTGTCACATCTTTCGTGACGTTTCCCGTTTTTTTTGCGCGCTTTCGTGCTGTGCCCGCCTCGACATTGGAAGACTATTTTCCGCCTCGCAGGATAGTGTCAAAGTTCCGATATTTTTTCCCACCACTATTCCTCGCTGGGTAATGCAACGCAGGATCTGGTTTGAACGGCGCAACATCAATCGTGTACCCTACCACCGTTGGGAGCCGTTGTGCCTAAACAAGGGATCGATTCAATTTCGCAGCCTCCGAAAGAGCCGATCCTTCCCACCACACGCCAATGGCGCGACGGTGATCTTGGCAGGAGATTGATGTTTGAAATTTGCTTCCGCCGCGCGACCATTTGGAGCCACGGACGTGCGCTCGTTTATGGTTCGAACGTGGCCGATGGGCTTTTTTGCCTGACGGTGGCAATGTTTCCCTACCCTTTTTTTGTTGCTTCTCCCGAATTCCTCGCCAACTAGATGCCAGAGTAGATCATCACCACGAAGCTATGGACCGTGTGGACCGCTTTTCTTTCGCATGGCCCCACATTCGAGCATATAGCCGTGTAGCCGTGTAATTGAAAATGAAGCTACCCCCATCGTTGATAAGCACCGAGAAGAGGGTGTTTTTGTTGTGCTGCTGCGTGTCATAACAGGACGAAGATTG
This sequence comes from Anopheles cruzii, assembly GCF_943734635.1. Classification (NCBI taxonomy): domain Eukaryota; kingdom Metazoa; phylum Arthropoda; class Insecta; order Diptera; family Culicidae; genus Anopheles; species Anopheles cruzii. The sequence continues at coordinate 21,390,056 of NC_069144.1, forward strand.
CAATACCCGGTCGCCTCGGTGTATTTTTGCCGCCTGGTGTTTCGTTTGTTTTCCCCGGCACGCGAGAAAAAAGCGGAAAGTCGGAAAATGGATTCCGTGTGCTGAATTAAATCATTCCGAATTTTTTAAATGCTGCACCCTTTAGCGCAGCATAAAATGACGCAAAGTGCTTTAAAGGTTTAACATCCTGCACAAGGCAACCTGCAGAACCAGGCCGCTCTGTCCGCACCAATTTCCTCGGGGCGCTATCCGAACCACCATCAAATTTCCTTTTGCGATTCCGCCGAGCGGTTGCCGGCGAGGTTTTGGTGTGGAAAATTGATTGAAACGTTCAACATAATTCATGTGTCAACCACACTACTACACTGTGGGTGTTCCTCAGTCACCGTCGTCAGCACAGGTGTGCGTTATGATAATTCAATACTGGTGCAGAGCTTGTTGTTACATTCGTCGGTCTCGGGCTTTCTCTCTCTCTCTCTGCGTAGGTTGCGTGAAGTGCATTTTGCTTGGGGGGTAGCCAAAACATAAGAGGCCTTCGGTCTGGAACGGAAAGTAAGATTGATGAATAAGTAGTACGGATGGGTACAGTACGTTAAGGACGAACCGAGAGGGCCAGAAGGTTCAGTTTCCGACAAATGGATTAATGAAATTGACGTTTGATTGTCGTGTGTAGTTTTGGTAGCCACCACCCCGAGGAACACTCCCGAGAGTTCAGCATTCGATGGGTTCCGAGTGGACGAGACGAGACGAGTGGGCGAAGGGTAACATTTGTTCACACATCATTAGGTGCTATTGCGAGCATCAATTTTGACATTTTATAATTATATTTGATCTGATGGCTCATGACAATGGCCGTCGGTGACGTGTCAGGATGATTCAAAATTGATTTGGAAATTTCATTTTTAGATGGTCTGGACCGAAGCGTATGATTTTTACAGCTCCTGTCTGTCCATGTATAAAAAGGATCTACTTTGCGTTCTTAGCATTAAGTGGGCAGCAAAACTTATGCAAAGTGAATTGACTTCATGTCTTCCTTTGGTGGTTCCTTGTATCCAACTAGTTGATAGTTGCAAATCGAAGCAGAACATACATTTCCCAGTTCGCTAAAATGTGGAATTAAGTTTCAAAACAGGTTACCGGCGACGAAAGTTTTTCGCGTACTTTATCCAACGAATCCCGGAATATAAAATAGACTAATAGACTTTTTCATTGTTTCTTAGTCTAACAACGCTTCCCGCATCGCGGTAATGTCAATTCGTTTCAGGCGGTTATTGCTCAAAGATCCGTTTACAACGAATTATACTTCCGTTTCTTGTAACCGTAAATATTCCAGATTATTGGTTATTTAATTTGTGTCTATTATGCTCGCCATCGTTCAGCTGTAACGTCAAACAATTAGTGGTTCCAAGAAGCATGGATTGAACGTCAATGATTCAATCTCACGAAGAACTTTCCATTCCCGCTTCTTTGGAAATTCCCAGTACGACCCAAAAAACGTGGCATCACCAGAAAGGCAATATCGGAAATGGTCCAACCGCCAGTGGTTGATGAGCGGATTTTTTATCCAATCACCGCCCATGTTTGTGTTGGAAATGTCGCCGAAGACCGTCGTCAAACTAATGTGAAATTCATGAACCCGAAGGCGAAAACAATCCGCAGTTCCTCAGAAATGAAAGCATCATTTTCTAAACATCGCTTAAGAAAACGTGAAGGTGTCCGTTCTGTGAAGGACGGCGCTTTGTCGGTGGCTTCCCAGTTTGCAAGTAATTCTTTGTTAGTGTTTACTTTCGTCAATTTCGTGTGTCTTTCCCTTTTGTATGAAAGAGGTTTTACTCTTTCCTGCTTATGCTTATCAACTTAAACCGAAACAGGATTAATTTTATCGGTCGACATGACTTGAAGCGGTTTTTGTGTAGGATTTACTTCAATTCTTGTCAAAACGCTTTTAGCCCCTCTGCATCGTTTGCCATTTTTCCGAACTGCAAACGTTCTTCACAGCATAATTGTGGGCAATATTCCGCCAGTCGGTGCTCTTTCATTAGAATCGCAACGGCAACGGTAGACATTCCTAAGTGGGTTAACTTCTGCTCAACACAGATGCCTACCAGAGCGACGGGGAAGACGTTTAATTTTCATCGTTTTCCCTGCTCAACATCTCGCTCGTTGGCAAGCCATTGCCATGAACAGAATGAGCGCCATTGTGTTGGCAGAAACCATAAAAACGGAAATGGCGGCACTATCCATTTCTCGCTTGTGTCACTACTATCCCTGCTAAGGATCCCACCACTTTGGTTTCCCGAACCGAGCGTCGTTTGGATCTTAATCTTTCTTTCTTTCTTTCTTTGCTCCAACTCCTAAGACAGAACTTACGCGCCAGCCACAAGAATGGTGGAATATGGTACAAAAGTTTTCGACTTCTTCTGCGCAACGATCCATCCGCGTTATGTGGATGTGTTCGGATTGCTTTATAGGTTTTCGCAAGCAAAAATTACACTTACAAATCGGAGCAAATTCTCAACGGTGCAGATTTTAACGTACATTCCGATTCAGTGTGGGAACATTCCTCCGAGTGGTGGATGTTTGGTGAAGGCATCACATACCTTCAGAGGACACAGAAGTTGCACTAGTTCCGTAAAGGATTTTCTAGTTTGGTAAAGTTACTTCATGAACTGCCCGTTTGCCTTTTGGATATGGTTCGCGACTGAATAGAAGTTGGACAACCTTGGCGCGTTGTACGGGAAACTTGATTCGCTAAGCTTACTCTCTAATTTAAATGGGACCACGTGGGCCGCTCGGACTTATCGGGGACACGTTGCACGTTTTCCGTCAACTTTTCTATTTGCATTCCGCGTCCCTTTTTTGTTCCCTTTTCGAATAAGGCTCAGTTTTCCCACGTTCCTACCACCGGGCCTTGCGGTCAACTGTTGTTCGTGTCGTGTCAGTGGCACGGTTTCTTATGGTCGGCTGTCATTTGCACGTTTTTTCCGGATCAAGTACATACACTCATTAAACACCCAGACAGACAAACGCGGAAAAACTATCATACGGTAGTCTTCTGCCGTACGTGCGGTAACAGTTTTCGAGCAGTTCGACATCCTTCACGAACGAGTTCGGTTACTGTTCTGTTCTGGCTTTTTGAGTGTGATAAAACTTTATTAATAAGAAGGATCCAAACAATAGAAGTTAATTTTAAAGAAATAAGCACTTCATAAAAAAGAATCAAACTTAAACAAACCACCTAGTATAATGATAATCCTTAAAAATGATAAAGAATAAGAATAACATGGAGCTAAAATTTCTTTTGATGCTTTTCTGCATTGAACATATGTTACTGTAACACGAACGCATTGTATTTATTTGTTCACTAGTTCACTATAATTTTATTTTACGATAAACAAACCCAAATTCGCTTACCATCAAATTTGACTGCAAACGGCGCTACTCACAGTATCCGAGTCCTCTCACCGATTCGTTTTTAAAGGAATGGGTTTACATTGTTTACAATTGCCTTGCGAAAAAAGACCCGAACCGCTGTAGCAGGAAGGCGTCATAATGAAAAAGGACCCTTTTCTGCATAATGAAGGACGAACTGGCTGCTGCACTACAACAGCGCCCAACCGCACCACGGAAGCGAGTTTTTATTTTGCTAGATTGAAATATGATGAAGCTCGTGCCGTTGTCTTACTTGCTTGCTGGTTTTTGTGTACGTTCACTGCCACTTTAAGTGCTTTTTGTTTTGACTAGTTGCCGTTGCTGAAATTCTATTAAACGGAATATAATAACAGTGGGGAAAAAAATATCAATGATTCGCCCATGTTTTTCTCCCTCGTCGGATTCGCTTTCCGCGTCAGAGCCCGGACCGAGCAAGCTCAGCAAAAGCACGCCCGGCGAGGTTTAAAACTAAGACCAAGCGAATCTGGCCGATAGGGTGGTGTTCAGGCACGTTCAACTGGTCAATTGCTCTGGTGTCTTTGGTTTTTTTTGCGCTGCTTCCAGGGCTGGTTGCTTTCTCGCGGAGGGTTCGAAGGGCTTGTTGACTGATGAAGGGGTTAATGGGTCAGAGTGATTGTGAGACGATGTATCGCATAATTGTAAAATCGTGATCAAGTGCGGAAAAACGCTTTTCCAATCGCTTTCGGGGTTCGCTTCGTTTTTGGGTCAACCGGAGACGGTGATGAAAAATGGTGCAAAGCTGTTCGTGGAATCTTAAAGAGGGCGTTTCGATCAATATTCCCGATGGAGTGCTGCCCGTCATCATTATGCTTCGATTGATTATTTCGCTTTATTGTTTATTAATGATCTCGTTTTAATTTTATTTTCTGTTACTAAAATTTTTTTTCGACAATTTTGTCGTTCCCGTAACCGTTACTCACAGCTGCAAATTAGTGGCCAGATATGTTAACTTTTCAGTCACTTCAATGCTCGCTTAAACTCTATTAACATATAAAATGTTACTTTCCAGATATTCCGACTCTTATCTTATTCTTAGCGCTTCAAGCCAAGGATTCTTGAGTGCCTTGAGTGGTTTCAATTTCCCATTTCCCTTTGGCTAACCGCGTTACGAACCCGACACATGCATATGTAACATCGCGACATAGCACGATACTTTCTATGCGCGCCAGACGAAAACAAATAAAAGTTTCCGTGCAGCAGCTGCTTGTGTTCAATATCCGCTATTCGAAGGCAACCGTTCCAACCGCCCCTCGGTTGTCATCGTATCACCATCCATCGGCAGTGGTCAATGTCGCCGGAAACAAAATGGTGAAACTATTCCCTCCCACGCTGGTTTGGGCTCTTGAAGCTGGGAAAACTTACCCATTTATACTCCTTGCACCGCTTTTTTGGGCGGCGGTTGACTTGAGCTGGGTTGGAATAGAAAAATCGACGACGGCGAAATTGAAAAGTTTTCTGTTGACACCACTAAAACAGGATGGTGCAATGGTGCGTATGTGTCTGTGTGTGTGGTGGTCAAAAGGTAACGGCTCGTTGTGGCAAAATAAAACGAAAAGTCCTTGTCTCAAGATGTGCAGGAAGAAAATACAACAACATTTGGACAAAAAAAAATCTCCAATCCCATGCCCCGAATATTGGGTTTTGTGAAGATAAAGTTGCTCTTCAAACTAAAGGAAACATGTGGAAAAAGGCTTCGCTGTTTTACTTAGCGAAAACTTCATGCTTTTGGGATAGATATCTTTGTACTGTTGCTTTTCAACTCGAATTAGAATCACACCAACAATAATCGGTTGACAACTTTGTTGCGGCTGAGGTTGTTTTTTGTAATCAAGCGCCATACTCGCTAACAAATGTACATTTTATGGTCCGGTGCGATCGTTTAACACTTCCAAATGGTTTATTCCAGGATTTACAACATAAAAATGCTTTCCACCACTCAGGAAACACGGATATCTTTTTTGCAAATATATAATTTCCAAACGGAAAAAGGTTCGAAAGGCCGGAAAAGCCGGCGTTGGCCACCTTGAGTGCCTAAAAATTTGGGTCACAAATGTTACACATATTGAAATGAAAAATACACAAAAAGTACTACGATGTTCAACTATTTTTCTTGCAAAACTTTCTAAGTGAAACACCATACAAAAAGTGTAACAAGTTAGCATAAGACGTTCAGTCTCAGCAGTAAATCGTAACAGTAACGAGTGGCAGAACGTTGAGCTAGGTCGCTTGGTTCGCTCCAAGGACACTGTAATTAATACAGGAGCCCCCAGTCCTGCAGGATTGCCCAGTTCCACAGTTCCGCAGAGGGCCCGGGCCATCAATCTACACTATTATTTTGGCCATATTTCATTTCATAATATGCTCGGTCTTTTTGTAAGATCACGTCTCTCGGACCTTGGGCGCTCGAGAACTAGAAAGAGAGAGAGAGGCACGTAGGGTCCTTCGCTCGATAGAAATCCTTCGTCCTTCGTTCGTGTCTGTTTCACCGGGCGACGACGACGACGAGGACGGTGTGGCCGGTGGCCCCGAATTGCTGCTCGCCGTCTGGCCCGTGACTGCGTTGTGTGTTTGTTAATTACATTTGATGATATAATCTAATCACAACGAACTTCTCCCCCGAGGAGCAACAGTCTCACGCGCGCGCTGCACACACTGCTGCTGTCGCTGCTGCTGCTGCTGCTGCAGTGTGACTAATGACCACCAGAGTGGAACTCGGGCAGGACTCGGGCAGGCGAGTCCAGCATCGTTCGCGAATAATTTGGCTAATTGAAGAATAATTAACTTTCGTCCCTAATTCGATACACCGTGCCGCGCGCGTAAAGTGGCCAGCCGCGCTCTGCTGCGTCGGTGTGCCTCGTTCTTTTATTGTTATTTGGTGAGGTAGTTTCGGGCAGTTTTTGCCCCGTGCTGCTAAATACGTTTATGCTTTATTGTGCCAGGACGGCCCCATGCTTAGAGGTTGGCAAGACTCTGCTTTTGCGTAATGAGCGAAGTTTTACCGTACGATATCTGGGTCAAATCAAGATGTACTGATTACGCGATCCCATTTGGGCTAATTTGAGTAGTTAAAAATGTTTATATAAAAAAAAAATTCTAATACACTCAACAATCCCCGAAACATTCAAAACAATTTGATTTAATTTTAATTTGAGATTTGATTTATGCTCAGTATTACTGCCATTAAGAAAAAGTTTATATTGAAATATTCTCTATTTAAATTATAATCCTTAAAAATGATTATATAAAACCAAAATCATTGCAAAATACGAAAAAAATAAAACAAATTGTGCCGATCGGTATCGGGCCTTTCGTAAGCAATTCAATGAACTTGCAAGAAACTACCCAACTCAAAGGTACAGATTAAAGCCTTATAGCTGGGTGAACCTTCTCGAAGAACGACGCATTTAACATTGAACTCGATGGACGTGCTTCACTGCACTGCAATCGAGTCCCTTTTTTGTCGTACGCTGCGAATCGGGCTGTGTGTATTTTACGGACACTATAAACAGGAGTCTTGTGAGCAATAAGCCCAACGAAGCTCATGGTGTCTCGTCGTCGGATCGACGCTCCGTACCGGGGGTCGCTTTGCTTCGATCTCATTTATTGGCGGCGGCCCACATGAGACTAAATGTGGCGCTCCGGGGCTCCGGGGGGCCGCTGTATAAAATAAACAGATTGTATGCGCCGCTGCAGGAATATGAAAATAATGAATGTTAGCATCGTACCAGAACGTGGCCGGGGAGTATATTACATTTTGCCGGTTTCTTTTTCGAAAAGTGCTCAGTTCGGAACGGTCTCGTTGGCACACCATATAACCCGGGTTCCAATATCCGTTTTCACATTGCCACCCCAGAAACCGCAACCACACACACGCAGACACAGACCCACACCCGGAGAGTATCGTCCGATGATCCCAGTTCCGGTGTGGGGAGTCGGCACCACGACAACTCGTGGTGCACGGCAATAAAGCGAGATTTAATTTTTAATTTCAAATCGGTGGTCCTTCACGCCGCTCTCTTGCCCCGAATGTCGTCCTGCCGAACCGCGGGTGGTCAGACCGTTCCGGGTACGGGAAGGAAGGAGGAACTCCGAAAACCGATTACTAATATCGACAAATTATCCCGAAAGCGTGTAACCGCCGGGAATCCTTTCCGGGATCGGTTCAAATCGGTGCGGTTTTATGGTGGAAAACATTCCAACCACCACCTAGCCTGACCGGCATTCAGCAGCACCGTTACCAGTGCTGCTGCTGCTGCTGCCGTGCTCGGTGGGGCTGTCTGATCGGTTTGATTCCACCAGGGACCCCGAAAGCAGACGTTATATGGGATTGTAATTTCCCGACTCGATTCGCTTTTGGTTTGCCAAGCTCGCGCCGGTCCGGCAGTCGGCAAGGGCTGCTATCGAAACCACAGGGGCACGTCCTTCAACAGAAAAAAAATCCTCACATCTCCGAAGCACGGATTGCAACAAAAACGGCGAAATCGATTTATGCAGAAATTTTCGGGCCGGATTTGCATCGATTTGCGATCGAACGTGGGGCTAGTTTCCACCGGCCCAGCCCCCCCCGGTGGCACTCAAATAAAGCCTGAAATCCGGGAAAATGGGGGCGCAAACCCGTTTAATGCTTGGGACGGGATGGGACCATAACTTCCTTTGTGGGGAACTGAGCGCAAAAGTGTGAATCTCTGGATTTGAAGTAATGCAGAGCAATCGGCAGTAAGCAGTGTTCTGTGTTGATCACTAATAAAAAATAGAAACGTGAAGCTTGTTGCTCATGATGGATAATAATGGCCCGTGGTGCTTAACAATATCGTTTCGCACTAGAGTGCAGTTTCCAGTCATCATGCCAATACTGATTCCAGATGAATTCACAGGCCGTTAAGGGCAATTAATGTTTGTGCATATCTCTTTCCTTTTAACACTAGAACTGTAAGTCTGTAAAAACATAAGTCGACTTCCAACAGTTTAGTGCACATTTTGTCAGAAAGTTTTATGTCTGGTTGGATTTTGTTGACCATTTCTGAATCTTTGATTATCAATGGCACTAATGAGTTGCAGCATTCTTACACTCCGAGCCCTGCTGATAGCGTTAGCAGCTCCGTTACAAAGGCTGTTTTCCTCGTCCTTGCCCTCTGGGGCTTTCCTATCATTATAACTTGATAACTATAAAATGGAATATAAAATTAACATTGAAACTAAGCCATATAGGTAACTCAAATTCGAATACTCTTACCCGTTAACCGTGAAGATAGTATTTTTGTCAATTTTTTTGCTAGGCGACTGACTGTAATTAATTGAAACTCAATAAATTGTGCTTCAAATGGAAGGTACTCGCTACTCCTAAGGGATACGACGCAAGGTACTCCTAACTAGCAAACGGGCTGCTGATTGGGCAATTCTTCGATCGTCCCTGTAGGCACATGAGAATGATCACATTTTGGATCCACCTTTCAATGTAAAGGCACAAAACGGTATGCGACACCGAATGGCTCCTCAAGTTTCGTGGTCTGCCACTTAAAAGTTCCACCCTTGCACCGTCCTTCCATTTCGGTCGCTCAAATGCCACATAAAGTCACCCGAAAAATATTCCCAACCGGCAACGGCGTAGCCAATAAAAATCATTTTCAAAACGTTTCCAAATCGGGGCGAACCGAACCAAAACGCCCGCCCCAGATAGATGGTAAACATGGTAAGAAATTGTTAACGATTCGTACCCCCGGTGTGTGTTGTGCCGAGCGGGGCCAGGACCAGGGCCGTCAGGCACAGTACCATTTCAAATTTGGAACTTTTGCGGTCAAGGAGCGGCAGTACGCGGTGCATCGCATCGCAATCCACTGAAGACTTCACCGAATCCGGAACTAGTTTGGCGAACTTTCCCAAGCCAATCGACGGTTTCGAATATCTCGTCCAGATTCGCATCCCGCCGGGCTGCGGACTATTTGCCGGGCCCACTGAGATTGGTCGTCCTCCAGCCCGCCCGGGCTACGACTCCGTAAAGGGGCGCTTCATAAAATCGAAAGTACATGATTGCTCCTCAAGGGATAGAATCCCGGGCCGGGCATCAGCACGCTCGCCTCTCTCTCGTCCCGGCTCGGTGCTGCGGTCAGCAGTTGTCCGACACAGTCGACGACAAAACTCGGAAGCACCACTGTGTGCACCGTCGACCACCTCATCTCCGCTCTCTTTTTGTGTGCCACAGCAGTGTGCCTCACAGGATCTGCGCTACGGATGCTCCAGGATGCGCCGCGTCACGGGACCGGCACCGGTACGGGCTGCTGCACCGGAGCAGAACTTCATAAATTGTTGCTTTTGGGCCGGCTACCGGTTTTTGGGGTTGCAGTTGAGCCCGAGTTCGACGAGATATTGCTCCGTTGCTGCGTGTGCAGGCCAGCGGTAGTTGATTTTAATGGGCATCAGCCCCAGTGCTATCGGGCGGCCAACGGTGCTGCAGAGTCTGTCGGCGTCGCATTACTCGCTCGCAAACTGTGACGGATGAGTTTATCACGGTTGAATGTTGAAATTGCTGCCAGCTGCCGAGTGGGCCGAATGAAGTCGTCGGGATCGAGATGAGCGGTTGACTCTCGAGTCGCTCGTGGGCTATGTTTCAACGAATTGGTTGGCTAAATGTGAAATTATTTCCCCCAAACCGATTAGACTTAATTCGAAACCTAACAGAAAAATAATGACGCCACTTTGGTAGGATGGCCCAGTGTTCCAGCTTATGAAACACAAAAAATCCACTTGGCCCGTTTCGTGGCGTTGATGGACAGCAACGTTCCATTGGCCACTTCGTTTCGAGTCCTCCAAAGAATCGCTCACGGAATGCTGATTAGATTAACGTTTGCTTCACGAAAATTAGCTAATCGATGGCACCAAATCCCCATAATATGCTAATATGGCAGCATGCTGCAAAGAGGTGACCTTCACGGAAGCCGTGAGTTTTTGGCGTGCGTTTTACGACGTTTCGCTTTTACCGCCAACGTATGCCGTGAATGACGAATTATTATGGGTTTTAATGATTGTGGACTACTTCGTGGAACCCCAGCGGACGTGATCAGCAATCGGTCCGTTGGCAAATGGTTCCATACAGCGCACCCAATGCTATCATATGGCATGTGCCAGGGCGTTCTTCCTACTTTCGACCGTCTGGCGCTCGAGTGTGACCCACGTGAGTTTGCCTGCAATTAATGGTGGCGGTTTTTACGCTAAAAGCTGTATTTAGCATTTCGTGTTTGGAGGAATTGAATCAAAGTGTTAGTGTGAAAATATGAACCTATATACCGCCAGCGCCCGTTTGCCCGGGTTTCATTTCCAAAGTCTGCATTCCACATTCCGGTTTCTGTTTTTGTTACTAACTCCAGAAACTCCGAATGCCGCGGGTTTAGTCGCGTGTGCCAAACCCGCGTCGTGTGGTTATGTTCCGGGTTGAAAACGATATCCAAGGCATATGGAAGGTGCCAGTAAAGGAATTAGCGTGTGCAAGATGCAGTGTCCAACCAGGGCTACGGAAGCCGTAAATTACAGTCTTTAAAGCCCAAGGTTCAATTGAGTACATTTATTTCGGTACATACTTACGCTGCACGACAATCGCGCACTGGAACGAACGCTTCGGCGAATGGCGAAAACAGGTTGCTTCTATTTGGCAAGGAATGTGAATTATTTTTACCGTTTCCGTTTAATGGAACTTGGCAAGCGAGCAAAGACAGCTTTACTTTGTGCCGCTTGCCAGTGTCAAAGTAATTGATTTAATTTATTAAAAAAGCTAATTCTATAATGTTCCCAATTAGTGGGGTGTACTGATTCCGACTTGCAGTTGCAGGTGATTGGGAAGTAAAGTAGTTCGGGCTTTGAGTAATCAAACAAAGATCGTTTTACAGTCAATGTCACAGCATCGTGATAAACACCTTTCGCAGTCTGAAGAACAAACAACAGATTTTAGTCACCCACATGAAGCTACGATTAGTATATCACAACTATCGAAATAGGACTTTGTCACCTTTGAAAGTAATCAAATGGTAGCATGAACGAGAGGAGTTTTACCTATTTACGGAAGAAGCCATTCACTGTCTTATCCGTTGCGAGAGCAACAAGCAGGATGGCTTTAAGTGTGTCGTTACGGCAAACTAGAACTAACCTTTTCGGATCTGTTCGTTAACAAATTTTCGAGCCCTAGTCGAGCAGCCCAACGTGCCAAACGAGCGTGCTGAAGTAAATTTAGATTGATCCGCTTTGCTATCCTCGGCGTTGCGATGCGATTTTCGGTGTAGGAAAAATGGGCAATATAGGATGGTAACATAAAACTTAACGGCGCCATTTAGGCTCGGCATCATCGGCGTGAGCCACCTTTGTCTGATAACGCCGGCAATTGCCTCTTGGCACAGGTAACACGGGTTCCGCTCCGGGCCGGGGGAGGCCTATGAATAGAGTTAGAACTTTATTAGTAGATCCCCCGAATGGAGGTGTAACCTTAAAGGGACCAGATTATTAGAGGCAGACTCATCGTTACGAGTATCCTGCGTGTAATAAGTGGGTTGCTGTACAGGTAACGTAACAGGCAGCGGTGATTGGGATGGCACCCGGTGCTGGTAAAGGTGCAGAAATCTCACCCACTCCAAAAACACGATTATCGATTAACATAACCCGATGATGGTGTTGGTACCCAGGATCGCTGGCCACAAAACCGCCCCAAAACGTACACGATAAACTTATTAGCGTGTTTTGCGTTTCCGAATGATAATTGAGCCATGTTACGGCTGGATAATTGCCTGAAGATATCAGCCAATTGAATAATCACGCGTTCATTGGGTACGAGGTGCATATAATGCATGGTGCGAGTGTTTGCGGTGTTGATTATGTGATTCAGATTATTATGGTTTTGCTTTTTTTGTCTTTGTGACGTCCATCAATAATTTTGCTGTGTCGATTTGGTTTTCGTTTTTTGTAATGTTTCAGTTTAATATCACTCGAAATGCTATATATTCGAGTGTTCTTCTAGTCACTCTTATTCTGTTGGCTGGTTTTCTTCTGTATTTTGCTAGATTTCTGCTTTTGTTCTGTTTTATAATTATGTTTTTTGTTGTTTCTTCTTTCGTGTGTTTTACGTGAACAATATATAGTTTAACTGTAAGTGTAAGTGTAAGTAAGTGCTTTTCGACAATCTTTTATTTCATGTGTTTTTATGTTAGTTTTGCTGTTTTATGCCTTATTCCTTAACTTTGTTATGTTTTCTCATCTAATTTCAAAGTTCACGTTTGCCAATCAAACTGCCATGTTCACTGTAAGACATGCCATTCGTTCATTGCACAAGATCCTTTATTAGATAAGACCTAGACCCTACTGATCACTTTGTAGTTTCACTGCCAATCGCTTACACTTCTTCGCCGGAACTGAAACAATTGTAATTTGTTCGGGGAGCATTTTGGCTTTTGGCGTGATCGAAAATGGAACACGATCGGGATGAGACCACTTCGCTTCCGTGTTCCTTCGTTCCGTCCGCTTCGCCCATCGTTTCCGAAGCCAGCGCAAGCCGATTTTGCCGTCCCGATAAGAAACATCAACAGGGAAAGTTCTTCAATCAATGAGCTCTAGCGCAACGCAGGCCATTGGGGGTTGATGATGATTTTTCCACCACTCTGGGCACACTCTCGGGCGCTGGGCGCCACTCCGTTCCATTTCGCTGCGTTTTCACTAACGAATCCTTTTTCCGGTTTTCCGGGACTTTTCTTTCTCTTTCTCTTTCTCTCGCCCGCAGATACGTTCACGGAATTGGTTCGGAAACACGTAACTCATTGTTCCATTTACACAATGCTCGAGATTTAGTGCTGGTCACGACGTGCAAGCATGGGAAGAGCTGGCGCGAGCTGCAGGATGCTCGGTGCGACGAAGATAATCGAGAGTATGATAGGTGAGTGTACACTGCCATCCTGCCATCCCTGTGCTACCCTGCCGTCCTACCCGTCCTACCTCTTTCATCCTGCTTTTGGTTACGCTGCTGCTCCTGGTGAGATGATTTCATCTCATTACAATGCTTTCTGAGGAACTCTTGGCCGGCGCGGCTGCCGCTGCTTGAAATGGAAAAGTGTTTGCCTCACTCTTATCTTTCTCTCCTTTTCCCAGCTCGATAGTAGCTGCCGTGCCACCATTTGCAACTTTGTTCAATATGTCACTTTATGATTACTCTCAGTTCGATAAAGTTCTCCGATCGCTGCAATTAATGTTCGAAAACGTTGTTAAACTGACGCTTCCGAAACTGAGACAAAGAAATGAGTTATCATTGATTGACCATTTTGTTGGTTTAATATTCGAGAGTTTTTAATAAAATCTAAATTTAAATCTAAATCTAATAAATTTAGGTTTTATCTCTGTGATACTCGGGGTAAAAAATGATCGGGATTTATTAAAATTATATTCTCTTTAAATGTTATGTTGCTGTCCATATATAAATATATATATTTTTTAAATATATTTTTCTTATTCTAGAATCATATCCTTTCCTACTTCCTACGACTGCCTGTCAAAAGTTCCTATATTTATTTGCTACGCTTGTGTTTCAGAACTACCAAGAGATATATTATTTTTTGTGTTCACAATTAAAAGTATTCAAGAAAAAATCAACAAAAAAATACATTAAGAATGTTACACAAAGCATTGAGTGATATCCAGTTCACACAAGACATCATCGAAATGTTTTGTAGGAGATAAAGGGAGTTACTTGATTTGATGTTTCAAAAGTTTCAAGAAACGTTGGGCTAGGTTTATTTCATCACACTAGTCAACGTTGAAGGATGGATGGTATAATAAGTGAGTTCTTTTTTTCAATGGCAATCACATCTCCGTCATGTTTTGCCCATAGTAGTGGTACAACCGGCCATCGTTTCGTAGCGTATGTGCCACGACTTGGACCTATAACATAACGCCTGTCTATGTTATAGGCCATCAACGTCAGAAAATCACATTACTCGCTGCCGTATTGCGCGATCGATGAAACGTGAATCGTAGCGACAGCCAGCTGCCGTCCCGAGATGCTTCAAATTCCCGGGCTCGGAATCGAATTCAAACAAACAAAATGTGTACTTTTACACGCCGCAGTTGTGTCCATCTCGAGGACTCCAGTTCGTTCCAGTTGGCGACTGCAGTGTATACTCGGACACTAGACCGGACCACCGAAAAGTGGCGTTTTTTTTCTGAGCCCAAGTGTGTAAACCACTCTCGTTCGCGAAGGGTTTGTGCTCTGGCCCCCGACATTCGATTATCGTCATGTTCCCGCTGACGACGGCGACGAGGACGACGTCACTACAACACCGGGCCGATAGCCGCAAGGGTTTGCAAACAATATAAAGGTCCCAGCTGCAGCAAAAGCGGCACCAATATCCTTATGATATGTCAGAAAATATATCAGGATGGGTTTACCGCATTCCGCGTTCTTCTTCGGTCTTCTTGAGACATTTTGCTCGTGATGGTGTAGGCGATGGCTGGCCGAAGTGTTGGGCCCCGGAGCGTGGAAAAGTGTCACAATGCATCGCACTTCCCTCCGACGGCAACTGGAGCTCCCGGAGCCGCCTTGTTGTGGCCACCGTCTCAATCTCAACCGAGAAAGGGTGCGCGCCCTATGGCGCCGTTTTCAATCTCGTAAATGTTGCAAGACAATCGAACGCGCCTTGCGGTACTCCGGTGTGCCAACCGGTGGTGGTGTACTAACAGCGCAGCGCAGTAGCAACCGAATGTCCCGTGGGTGATGTTACGGAGAACGATTTACGATCCGGATCGCTCGGATCGCTTCCGGGTGCGATTTAAATATGACAAACTTCTTTCTGCTCGTGGGATTTTATTTTTTATGTTTATGCGGGAAAATTGATGGGACTAGCGCCGTGCGCATAAGCATGTCTGCATGTGTGGTTTCACACCACTGGGCCCTCTTCAACGCGCTGGATTGGAAATCTGGGCTGTGCTCGACGAGCAATAAGTTTTCGTTCGTTACTGCACGAGCACCGTTTGTTACAAATTCGTTCGAAACTGGATTCGGCTTCGGATGAAAATAAAAGCTGCTGGCTACGTCTTGATACTAATACCTGGATATAAGCACTCAAAAGAAATTGAAATAATTTCAGGAACATCTTTCACGGAAACCGTAGATATTCAGGTTTTTATTACCTTCCATTGATTCGAGGGATTGTAGAGCGTTTTGAGCCATTGCGTTGGCTCAAATTGTTTCTACTTAAAAAGAAGTCCAGGCTACAATCCGGACAGGTAATTTTTGCGCAGCGTTATTAGATCGCAACCCATCGGGGCCAATCAGGGTAGACATCAACATATTTTGAACTCTTTTTTACGCCGATAAAACTGTCAAAAGTCGGAAGCGATTGTTGTTTAAATATTTTTCCTTTAAGTTAAAGTCCCCTGATCGATGATTAAAATTAAATTAAAGTAGTCCCCAGCAGATGTGTTACACTTGTGCCATTATCATAAAAATATTTTTGCCAATCTTGTTGAAAGCGCGAACTGAGCAATTTTGGGACCCAATGCACAAAGCCCATAATCTTTTGTCTCACGCCCAAATCATCGGTAAAAATACAAAGGCACGGGCCAACGGATACGTACTAGGTCTTCAACAACTTCCCTAATAGTCATTCGACGATCGGCCAACACTATTTTCCCACACTTTTCAAATGTTTTCATCTGTTCTTGACGAACTCGGACGTCCTCAGAAACCTCTCGGCCTTCTGAGAACTTTTTTCTGCCACCGAAAAACGTTGCTTCGGCCCTAGTTGGCTGCACCATTAGCCACAGTCAACATTTCGAATGTGCCCGCGGACGAGCGAGTAGTCCGTTCCCGAACCAACTGGAAATTGTTGATATGCGTAGAACCATGGCTACCCCAACATGATGGGCCAAAAAGTGGCGCACTTCGGAAATACATAGCCCATCCGAAATCACAAAAGTCCTCATACTGTTTGAACGTATGTCCACGTATGCGTTACGCAAATTACGCTGCTCCATATTTTTCACACTTTCGAAGGTTCGCTTTCCGATCTCTTTGAATAGCTTCTTGAAACAATCTGTAACCAATTTTTAACATGTTGGGCTAGTTACGAAATTGCATAGCCCGAACTGGAACTGGTTAAGTAATCGGTGGACTCTGTCAATTCGGCCCATTTTTCGAACTCACTGAAATCGAAGCACAACGTTTGAAAGTTGCATCAGTATTAGTTACGAAATATCAACCCATTGTTTGGGAAGCCAAGAACGATCGTCTCAGTGCCACAAATTTAATTTATAAAAAGTACAATAAACTAATCACTAAACCGATCATGATTTTCGTAATGTCTTCATGTTGCCTGTACCCGTGTGGCCAATCATCAACGCAACTTTTATTGCAGCACACACTAGGACTCACGGCAATCAGCCTGGTTTGCCAGTAAACAGTTTACATCAAATAAAGAGTAATGGTCCGTGAATAAAATGTTTTATCAAAAACGTATTGTCAAACAGCAGCCAAAATTCGACATCATCTGACGGAGGGCGAAGAGTGCGAGAGATTAATACCCTTGTCAAACATCAAGGGCGCTGCCAAAGCCCTCAAGCTCCTTTGATCATTTTAAAGCTCGCTGCCAAACGACAATCCGTTATCGTGGCAGCTACTTTCGTGCGTCTTCCTCTTCTTCTCAGAAACAAAGAAATGGAATCGCTTTTCTTCGAAAACACCGGCCCAGTTCGCGCTTTGCATTGTGTGCCGAGACAGTTGGAGAAGCTGGCCGGGGAAGCTTTGGTAAAAGGTTATGGGGAAAACCGTTTGAGAGACCGGATTTTCCGAAGCTTTTGAATGCCATTATATTAGATAACAATCGTGGCTGTTTGGAGTTGGAATTTTCCGCAGAAGTTGACGGCAGAATCCGTCTCGCGCATAACGATGGCGGTCAATCGAACGCAGCACGGCAACTGAGCATAACCCACGGTTCGGGTTTTCGTTAAGTACCTTGTTTCTTCTTTAATTCAAACGAGCCTAACACAGTTTGTGTGTACAAAGTAAACGGTCCGCAAGAACCGCCTTTGAGCGTGCCGTAATCACAGCACGGGCCAACACAACGGTCCGGCAACGGCTGACGGTGGTTTCAATCCTGAATTTAATTTCCCCAACAATTTAATTGAATCGCTTTGCTCGGATAAGAATTTCCTTATAAACAAGCGCCAGGCGGGCGGGCTGGCGCGCGCCCCAAAAGCCACGCACCGTGAATTGTCCGGAATTTCCAGGTACCAGCCGGAGCACCACCCCGGGCTGGACGGGCTGAAAACCGTGGGACAGTGGCCGGGAAAGGGCGGGCGCGCATATGTAGGTCGTGCCGCGCGGAGTGCACGGGGTTAAAATTAAATTTTTGATTAAATCTCCGGCGCGCGCTTTGGCGGTGGCGACGACGGTGATGGGAGCCAATTTTAATGAGTCGGAGCCAGTTGGGCCTAGAGGTTTGGATCTCGTCACGGGGTCTTGCGCCTTGCGAAATCGTACTCACGTTTCTTTTCGCGTGAGGAACAAAGTTTTCTTATCTTTTCCGCCGCGGGCGATATTTTCGCGGCCACCGCCGAAGAAGCGGATTATGTGGCTTCGAAATGAAGCATTTATTTAATTATGTGGTTTCCTTTTTTTTTACCGCGCCAAAGGGTCGATTGAAAATTCGTATCCTGTTTGGCGCCGCCAGTTGATAACAAATGTTGTGGTGCTATCGTGGTTGGAATATTAATTGGTGAAAATTATGCCATGATTCTATGTCAGAGTTTTTCAAAGCGGTTTTTTTTCTTAATTGTTTCTTAAACTATTGTCGCCACAGATGTTTTACGACACGGGCAAAATTTGAACATAAATTTTTTTCTGTTTTCAACCAAATTTCAAATAAATTGAACTTTCTTCAATTTGTGTTGTCCTTTTCTGTATGGTTCCAAGAAATGCTTTGTTGATTAGTGTTTGCGAATTAAGATCTCAATCATCCTCAACTCAAATACATATTGAACATAACAAGCACTGCGTCGTGATAAACTGATGCTGATCATATGAGAAAGAAAGCTTTTTCAAAAATGTATCATTCGTGTTTTCTCCCTGAGTTCGCTGTCACAATCACTCAATCACTTTTTATTAGAGCAAAGCCTGCACTTTACGGCAAGTAGTATCAGAGCACAGTTGCTCTCTAGTGTTGTGTTACTCTTACGGTGAATGTATTTTAAATCAAAATCACATTTGTTAGCTATTAATTGTATGTGTAAAGTGTTAATAATATTACGTTAATTGTGATTTTCAAATCTATAAAGTTTTGCTTTTTGTCGCATGATCACGATGTTTCTCAAACCAGAGCCCTAGGTTGCCTAATATCTCTACACCTGGACGGCTCTCTAGTCCCTTTTACGGTTACTCCTCATGCAGCTTCCTCGGTGATGGCGATAATATCGTTTAGGGTGACAAATATGAATACTTTAACAGACGAACTTTTCTCGCTCTTTTGAAGCCTGTTTCGGAACCCATTTTTTCGGAATCCCACACACACACACACACACACACTACTGTTTGACTTTCTACTTGCCAGCACTAGTGGTGGGGGCGGCGATGGCGGATAAAGGAAGCAAACACACCTATCAGCTAGCAGCACCTCGACACCGGGCTTCGATGTCCGGTTGCCGGAAGGTAGTTCGAAGTGGCAGTCCCAAAATGAGACATTCCTTATTTCGTCGAGTAATTTTTCTTCCCCTGAAGCCCACGGTTCTTCCACGGGTGTGGAGGGTTTTTTGCCGACCGAATTTTAATGGCATGGTCTCCGAACACTGACGCATGGGGCCCGTGGCCCGTGGTGGCACGTGGTGGTGGCGTGGCATCCGGAAAGACGACCTGCGATACGGCGGTGTTTTCCTTTTTCCTTGACGTTTTTTTGTTTCACTGAAATGGTTCGGTGGACTGCATAATTTATGGCCTTGCTTTACACCGGAACGAAAAAGATAGTACCCCGGTCGGACCTCGACCGACGCTGATCGTTCGTGTAGTGCTTTTCCGTTTCTGTTGGTTAGTTGGCTTTTCCATTCTGCTGACGTGCGCGCGTGTGTGTGTGTGTGTGTGTGGCCACTAATGAATTTTTCGTTCTTCGGATTGATGAAAGGGAACAGGAAAACCCATATTCATCTCACGTGTTCCCATGTGTTGTAGGACAATTTTAAGGAAACGAAGAACGTGAAAAGGTTCGACCTACAGCACGGAATCCTTTTCTGGATCTAGCCTTTGTCTATTGAATTTATGCCATGGCATTTTATTGAATAGTTCCATTTGGAACGCCACTTTCGTTTGGTCCGCTGTGCTTTCGGGCTTTCCTTCTGCTCGGCTCAGCTCGAAAGCCAGACAGTGCCCTTCATTGGCTAGACACGGACATAAAATCGTGTCACGCTTTTTACCGCCATCGATTGTTTGAACAACTTGGTGCGGCTTTATTTTTACGAACAATAAACATGGCATCCAACCATAACCGCCGCCTAACCCACGTTTTACATTTATGTGTTTTACGGTAAAACTCTTGTTGGGCTTTTGTTTAAACGCGCTCAGGGTCAACAGTCACCACCGCGCCGGCTACGGAACTTCGCCCAATTATCATAATGGTAACCCACGTCTGCAATATCACGTCCATTTCGGTGCAAGCCTCTGTATCTGTAACAGTTTAGCAACTTGGTTTTTTGCTTCAGTTTTCACAAAAATTCTTCAATCTATAATAAAAAGTATAACCATGAAGATGGTGTTAACTAAACCGTTAGTAGCTCTTTGTCGTATAACTATTTTTCGCCACTTATTGCCTCTTTTGTTCAGTCCAATAACTGTTCCCAAACCGGTTATTTGTTTTTGGTTTCGTCTCGTCTAATTAGAAAGAAAAATTTCAAAACGTTAAAAAAATAATATTTCGCGTTATAACGTTATCGAAAACTATTACAGAAACGTTAACATCCATTTAACTCCAAAACATCATGTATTCAGAAACTGCCCTCGTTCTCAATATTTTTAATTTAGCGTTGCCATATTTCGTGACACCTCCTATTCCAATTCACACACATTTCGGAAGCCATGCTTTCAATAGTTCCTGAAACTAAAATAATACTTCAAAATTCTCAAATCCTACTAGCATTAAAACGCTTCCCTTCAATAGGAACTAGAATTGAAGAAGAGTTCCCGAACCCTCTAAACCATGCCACGGGAATCGTATTGCTCAAGGTGTGGCATTCTCGGAACGTTGCAACCAAACCTCGTTGCGAAATGAAGAAATCTCCACCCGTTTAGCCTGTACTAGTGTGTAACGAGATCCAAATCTGTCGTCTCAAACAAATTTTACGATACAAGCCAACGCCCGAGAGCGGTTCGTTCGTTTGCTCATCGCTAGTCGGCGCTATCGTGTCTTGGCAATCGCGCGCCGCGCCATACCAATCGAAGTTTAACGATTATTTGAAGAAATCCAAAAGTGATTTCACCGTTGCCCGCGCCAACGACACCGTGGACCATCCCGTAACGAGCGCGGGGTCGAGGGCCAGGCCACACAATGGCAAGTATGCTGCTGCTGCCCGGAGCGCGTCTTCGTCTTTTCGCGAAGAACCGCGCGCTTTTCCAGCCACGGTTCAGTTCTCGTTTTTTGGCAGCCATTTATGCTTGGCCCGTGTTCGGGGGAGGCACCGACAGATTCTTCATGCTTTCTAATGGAGCAAATGATGTCACTCGTTTAGAGGGAAGAGCACCGGCGATACGCGATACGGTTTCCGGCCGCGCCGGCCCTCAGTCTCCCCGGTTTTTCCGAGCGCCCAGTTGGGAAACGACGACGAAACCTCGTCGTCGTGCGGGACATCCAAATGAGCTTTAGATGAAATATCCTGCCGCAGGAAAAATATTGTATCCGGTTTCCGGATCCGGGTCCAGTCCCGGTCCTGGCCGCAGCGCCCGATTCATGCTCCTTATTACTATCGTCTCGCATTTTTTTCCGTTTCTCTGTGGTCATCAATTTCCATTCGGGTTTTGCGTTCCGCGCGCGCTCTTTGAAGAATTTGTGGATGGTCCGAAAGTGGAACCATCTCGGGAAAACCATAAAACACCGCTTCCTAAGGCTTCTGCTTAGCGAGAAAAAAAAATCAACGAAGGACACAGGAAACCTCCTCCAGAATAACCGGGGGGGTATCCAAAACCGAAACAAAACCGAAACTACCCCAGGTTCGGATTGCGCCTTCGCACCCCGGTCAGCCAGAATCGCTTTCTCTCGATGGCTTTCTTTTACTACGAGGTTAAAAAAATACTGGGAATTTCAAAATTAATTTGGTTTGAAAGCTACAAGCAAAAGTGGATTTTTCTATGTTTACAGTGTCTGGTATTCAATCACAGAAAGAACACAAGCCTACAGTGAGCAAGTTCTAACGAAAAAATACTATTGGAAAGGCATAAAATGTTTAAAGGTGGCGTACGTCAAGCAAATCAGTGAACTGGTGCACGGAAACAGTCGATTAATTGATAGACCCATCGATTAAAATCATAGACTTTAATGGTCTCATTGGAATTAGTGATTAAAGATCAGTGAATACCATTTGAAAAGATCATAAATATGTGCCTAAGGTCAAGTGATCACTCCGCAGACTTATAAAGTATGTCTTCAAAATAACTAGATTTTATAATTTTTTCTAATATAAAACGCAGCCTAAACGCAGCCTAAACGCGCAGCGCAATTAAACCTTTCAAATCGATGAATGGGGAAAGTAAAAAGGGAAGCTGTATATTTTGAAGAACAAAAATGATTTCAATAATTACTCGCTACTTTTGCGCCCTGGTAGCACTGGTCATGTCGAAAAATATAACCGGCCATTTCGGGGTTTATGTTTCGAAAGCTCCAAAAGCGCAAAACAAGAAATCGATGCCCGAGAAAAGGGTGACTCCGTGTGTCGCGGGGAATATTTGTTTTAAAATCATCGTATTTTTACATGGACCCGACACCCCACATCAAATCTTTGCACACGCAAGCAGCAGACTTGCATGCTCTGGAACGATGAGAAAGAAAGAGAGAGAGAGTGAAAGGAACGGACAGAAAAGAAACGACTTTCTAAGGGTCTCCGAGAAAAGGACCCTTTGGTGCTGCTGCTGCTGCTACTGCTCCAGGATAGTAAAATGTCGAGATGGATGTACTCTGGAACCTGTCCCTTTTTATGCAAAACAGAGGCCTTCTCCTTACCCATCGGACATAATTTGAAACAATGGAAGTTTTATGTAAGCCAGCGCCCCCCGTGCCGTGCGTGTGGAGTCTCGTTGATTGTATTTTTTTTTGTCGTTGGTCGAAGGCGTTTGCATAGGACAGCAGCAGCAGCATGTGTGTTACGCGGGTGGTGAAGCAATTTACTGTCGCGTTAGCTCGAAGTAAATAAGTAGTCCCGCTCTCTTCGGAGCGGCCCGCCAAATCAGCGGCAAAGGATCTCGGTGTTGCGAGGCGGCTCCGTTCTCCGGCGTTTTGAAGTAGGTTCATGTTTATGGCACGAAATTTAGCTGCCATCAGCATAAGTTATAGGCACTTGATGCGGATTGGATGCTCTAGCATGAAATTTGCGTTTTCGTCTTTCGTGCCCTTCTTTCGCATGTTTTTAGAAAAGCTATACATTTTGTGTGGGGCTAATCCGCCGCGCGCCCTGTGCTGTGGCTCTGTGTGTGTGCGGCAACGTCGCATGTCCTGGCGGAGCACAATAGGCGAGAGTAGTATTTGTTTGAGATGAGGTGTTAACAACACAAATATACCAAATAATAGCCAAATGATTAAAGGCACCGTGCTTCGATGGGGGCACCTCGATAGTTTTGGGTTTTATGGCAAGCAGAACAAACTAGGACCATTCTCTAATGTTCTGGTGGGCGGTCCCGTTGGAGCATAAATAGTAGCTGCTATTCTTTTATTGATAAGTATGTAAGTTGTTTAGGATTTCTTCTTAGTCTTTACCATTCGTGTGAAGGCCATAGAGCATTTTGTGTAGCTTTTGTATATTCAGCATATTTTTGCTAGTCGCCATGTCCAAACTGTGACATGGGTAATTATTAAAGTAGCAGTACTGGCTTTTGGACAACAATTTCAACAGCAAAATCAAGCACATCGCGGCTGCTACTCAAGGTCTTTTACAGACTATAAATTTCACAAAAATATCTGAAATGTCTCCTTTCGACACCTTTTTATGTAATTCGTCTCCGGTTATTGTGAACCGTGCGCCAGTTATTGTAAATTTGTAGCTGAGTTGTTGTAACGGCAGATACGCGCATATATCCTGTATGTATTCTCCGTATCGACTGCGCGTGACTTTTGCACAACTCACTGATACGGTCCGGCTGTCAAAATCACCTCTGTCGGCGTTCCACGGATATCACCGTTGAACGGCCAAGGAATATGACAGCCCCCATACGATCGAATCAAAGCAATATGGGCACAATGTGACCATCAACGTTATCCAGATCTGTCAGAATTCGGTTACCATTTAAAAATTTCCTAATCTGGCAAAAAACACGTCAGAATGGTATGCTTCAGTAAACATCTAAAATAAAACATCAAACTGCTTCAAACAACGGCAACCGGATGGAAATGGTTCGATGTAGTTTGAAAAAGATGTTTAATAAATTCAACCTGCGCTTCTGGTGCTGTTGTCCTGATTATTGAATAGATTCAGAGTGAGCGTGGTGTTAGTTTTAGATAAACATCTACATTGATCCTATCCAAAGCATCATTCGTTCCTTTCTTTCCAATATAATCCTAAAAGCGCCCATCAGAAGGGGCTCCGTGGAGTTCTCATTTAGTGCTGGTGTTCCTCTGTCCTCTATCGGGGTAGCCACTGTGCTCCAATAAACCACACCGAACCACACGCAGCACGAGCCTCGATTCGATTTCCGCTCCTCCCGGGGAGATTCGGGACATTTCTGACAAACGATTCGCCTGCCAATCAGCCGCGCGCAACCTTTGAAGGTTCGAGTTCGAAAGGTCCGCCGCTCGGGTTGCGTAATGGGGTATGTTTGAAATTCTTTTCGAACGTCAGTTTGGGCGAATGAATGAAAATCGTTTCCCGAGCGGAGTGTGGTTTCTTCCGTTCCTTACCGCCCGGTCGCGTAAGTTTCTTTCCCGTTTTTTTTTTCTTGCTGGGCTTGGCTAACGGCAAACTAGAACTCCTCAGCATGGCGGCGGCAAAGTTGCGCGCTGGCACTAACTTTCGCTTGCCAGAAAGCAGAAAACAGGAGGTCGGAGCAGAGAACCGGCACAACTTTGTCACATCGGGATGTCAAATGAATTTTTCATTCTAATACCTGCCACAGATCAGGAGGAATTTTACCATCAACCTGGAAGTAGCGTCGGCAATCATGAATAAGATTACGCGCTGCATTCGAACGAGCGGAAAGCATTAACCACCGTCGTCGTCGGCGGACGGAGGTCGGTTCTGCCAACCCAGATGTCTTCTGGGTTTGGGCTTTCTTTCCTGGCGACCGGGAAATGGGAACGCGGATTGCAAATCCCATTTTTCGGCCAGCCAAACGGTACCGGGGTAGATTTTTCTTGTTCGGTTTTTGTGGTCGCCGCCTGGAACGTCCGGGACAATGTCTGGCAGAAAAATAGAGCAAGTTTTACGGTGGAACTTGAGTGGTTTCGAAAAGGAACCATTTTTGTGCTAGCGAATTTTTGAATTTATTTTGGACCATATCTATTTTTGTAAATAAATGCTCTCTATCAAGATGTCCAAGATAATAACTTCTATATGTTTTGTGTCGAAGCCTTAGAATGTTACACTTTAGGCTAATTGTTGAAATAAATTCTTCCAAAATTTCCTTTGCCATTATTATTATTAGAACCAACAGAGACAGAGACACCGATACCGACAAGCTACTTACAAAACTCTTTAGTTGATAGAAAATGATTCAACATGAAATCTCACCACAACAAAACAATGCCTGAGTGAAGTGAATCTAAACAGTTATCACATACCTTGAAAACTGTGATAGATATTTTAGATAAGCCGATATTTTGGCCTTTCAACGGTGACAAGGGTATAATTTTTACAGACGGCCATTGTGCTGTCAAGTGCTTGGTGTTCACAATATTATTCCAGGTTACAAAACCCAGTTACGTGCTTACAACGACTGGCGACGAATGATAAATATAATGCTAATGTACCACTCTGGTCGTGTAATCTTATTCTAAATTTCCCTTTGAATCTATTGACTCATGAGTTAATACAAAACGGCTACCAATAACTGACTTTTGAAACTAATTTTTTATCACGCCGTGTAGTGAAAAGCTCCATCTCGCAACTGATTAAAGCGATTGTGTTGAGCAAACTCTAGTGCGTAGTTCCGAAATGTGTTCTAAATCTCTTGTACAACCCAGCCAGAACCCAGACCGACCATAAGCAAAACGCCAACGAAGGGAAATTAGTTGCCCGATGTGATCACCATCGGTGCATGTGTCAAAGTGGCATTCACACTTTATCAGCCGAGAACCAGGGAGGGAGAGGGCCCAAAAGTGCTGCGACCGGGTAATGCTTCACCCCCTGGGCGTCATTTATGCTGCTATTTGGCATCTCGTTTTTAAACAATCGCTCCCTCCGCACTGTGGTTTCACCGTGCTCCGTCCCGCGGGAGCGGGACACCGGGTGCCGGTGTCTGGCGGTGGAAACATCATATCCTCACTTTAACCTCAGGCTCGTATCGTTGGCAGAGATCAACCCCAGGCGGCGGCTGCTGCTGCAGTGTGCCCCGTTAAATGTGTTTAGCTTCGCAAACACTCGACCCTCGGAGAAGCTACGGTTGATATTTTGTGTTTATGGCGCCGGCACCGGATTTCGGCAACCTCTCCCGACCGACGGTACGAGATGAAACTGCATCCGCCCATCAACGGGGCGGGGGTCCCTGACCTCCACCGGATTGCGGGTCAAACCCAACTCCCAGACGTGTACGTAGCGAAGGTGCTGGTGGCAGCAAAGCGTTACCGTGTCGCACACCGCAAAAGAATGGCTGGAATAGAGATGCATACGCAACACGGCGCACACACCGTTCTCTCCGGCGCTCCGGCGCCGATGTGCAAGTGTTCGTCCTTTGTCTCGATGGGGCGGAAAGGCAAAATAAGGAGCACACCTATAAGAAAAAGAGTCGGGAAAATGGAGTCCGAGCATCGGCACCAAGAGTGGAGTGGTTGGCCAGCCATCACACCACGCCACAGCGTCTCATGAAGCGGTGCGGTGAACGAGAATATAAGCCTACACACAGTAGCGCCCGGTCGATGGGTTGGGGCCTTTCGTTTAAGTTGGCCGCCCGGTTTTATAACTATGCAGAATACTTTTTCTTATCCTCACCGGCAGCGGCTTGGCGGCGGTAATCCGCTTCACGGTTTGGTCACGGTGCTTGTGTGGCCAAACACAAATTTTAGGCAAAGCCCCTTAAAAAAAACGGCCAAGAAATACGATGTGTTGGTGTGATTACTTTTTGTCTCTCTAGCCGTACGTTCCGGGTGTTGCAGAATGTCGGAGGTGGCACACCTCTACTAACTGGTGTGGCTTTGGTAAACTAAATCGTCGCCATGGCGAACAGATTAAAGCGCCTTTTGGTGGCAATTTTCAAGTGTTTTGTCGGCACCCAAGAAAACGTGAAGCACCATGCGTCTCCATCGGGCGCATAGAGAAATGGTAGCAAATAACATAAACTGCTCTACACTGCACCTGCAGCGGCGCTGTTTCGCAGTTTCATACGTTGCACTATATTGTGCTAGCTGCGTGTTTCTTGCTTTCATTAAATTACTGGCACCTTTCGGGCAGTAAAAACATGGCGCCTCCATCAGTCACCAGGCGTCTCCATTGTGTAACAAAAAGTTAATTTAACACGCATTTTTACACGCAGCCAACCTTTTACGCCGAGCAATATATTCACATTTAACGAAATGTTGTTTTCACCATGAAAATATTCCAATTTTTATAGTTTTAATTAGGATGTTTTTGTGTCCCGTTTCATTTATTTGACCCAACGAACCCTCTAATAATGGGTCCTATCCATTTGATCTTTTTCCAAAGTACCTAAAGTTTCTCTTGTTTACATTGAAACTCTCACGCTCTCGATCGCTCTCTTTTTAACCACAACATTTGTTTCCGAACCCTAAAACGATACGACCGTCGCTCGGGGCCGGAATATCGTTCTTCGGGCCTTGTTAACGACGGCCGTCCCAAAAGTATGCTGCTGATAGGGATTGAACGAAGCCAATTTCTCGATACCGTGACAATGTTTGCGTTAGGGGGTTTAGGTTTTTTTACATCTGTTGCATCTCGCAGACGTCGCAGCAGCAAAGAGGTTATTGATGTTCCCAAGAGGCACCAAAGGTGCCATCCGGATACGGAATGGATCGTACCTATCTCTTGATACTTGAACGTGTTCGCATGTGTTGATTTGCTGTTCCTCATTGGCGATGCTACGTATCGGAAACATATTTTTTGACATGCTTCCGGTGAGGTTTTCGATTTCAATATTCAAAATTTCAATAGGAAGCGTTCGCGTTCAGCCTCTCACATTATCGGTATAGGTACAGTAAAGCGAAATTCATCATTTTCATTTAATGCTTCTATCACTAATAAATCATTCATGAAAACGTCAAGCAAAATCTACCAACTAGCACAGGCACAGACAGATAAACCACTAGTATAAGTTAGTAATTTTCATAAAATGTTATAATTTCATTAAAAATAATTATTTAGTTCATCTTGGTTTTGCACATAAACTTGATAATGGTTAGCATAATGCTCACAACATAGTAAAGCAGCCAAACAATGTTTATTATGTGATCATTTGAACATTATTTGAAATTATGAGTATATGCTCTTTTCGGATTGCTCTTTGAAGATATCGAATATTGGTTTAAGGTCCTAGGAGCAAAGTTATGACGTTTAAGTAACATTTCGATAACAACATCTGTACAGCCGTTTGCAATCATAGGTGAACTTGAGCGATGCGAAATAAAGTTTATTTGATGTCGAAGCGTGAAGTTTTTGGTTTATAAATTCTAATTCCTTCGTTTTGCTCTCCATTAAAGCAACTAGAATTGATTTTTGAGTGATAATAACGAGTTTTTGTGTTTGATGATAATAAAGCAAACGTGATTCGGAATTCACAAGACATTTTTTCGCTTCTCTGTTTGTAATATGGCATAAACCTTGAATTTTTGTAAATTAATCGATGAAGAAGGTCAAATGGTCAGAAATATGAGTTTTAGTGGAGAAAAAGGCAAACAAGGCGGCTAAATAATCAAGGCGGCATCATCAATAAAATTATCTAACAATTTAAGCTACAAATCATGTTCTATCCCCCAAAAATATTCAACAAATAAGTTTCAATCAGGAGGCATACAAGTTCTTTCGAATCAAAGCCAATCTGGTCTTGTTCTCAAAATGTTTCCGATCTTAAGTAATCCTATTTGAAAGGCTGGATTTCTAGCATGAAACTGCAAGTTTTGGATCTGGAATGAGCCTGTCCATATTCGAGTAAAAGTGAGCATACTAACACAAAACCCGTCTCATTATGTTGCATCGTTCAAAAATGCATTACGCAGTTCATTTCTGCACTTGCACTAAACTTTCGCTCCAGCTAATTTGCATACTTACAAGTTCTGCTTTCTACTTTCGCGTAGGGCAATCTTCAGATTTCTTGGCCTATTTTTTCCTACACATGACAGGGTATCGAATTACCCTAAGCGATGGTGGGCCCTTGGGCTGCTTTACAATTGTAATGGCGGAGCGAAAGTTTTTAATTAAACTTATAATAAAAATAACCGCCTGCCAGCCAGAACTGCTGCGAACGTAGAAGATGCACAGAAGCGGCCAGCAGCGGTCCACAGATAATCCGACGCGCAAGCCGACGTGCTGACCTTTTCCGAGTGTGTCCTTGCGTGGGGCTTGGCGGGAGCGGTGAAATAACTCAACCACTGTCCGGGCCGCTCGTTGGTTACCACCTTCGCCTGACAGACCAGGCAGAAACCGACGGTGTTGGCGCTGACAGGTCCGGGTTTTGGCTTGAGGTTTTTCGGGTCTCGCTCGCTGCATTCGCTCTGTTCGCTTATCAACGCCACACGACTTTCTTGTGTGTCCGCACCTCTCGGTGACCCTTCCTTTTTAATTTATTTCCCCGTAATCATATGGTTCGTCGACAGCGTCGGCCTACCGATACCTTCATGGAAAAAAAACTCCTCCGTTCGTATCCGTTGACCGCCCAACGGTAGCAGCTGTTTATCGTGCTTCCGTTCTGTCCGGCCGAATATTCGTCCTGTGAGGATATCGTACTTCCCGTACTAAAGTGGGACCCATTCCAGGCACAGACGCACCTCGCTGGCTCTCGCACCACACCCCCTGTTCGTGGCCACCCAAACGGTGCTAATTCATTACGCCCCGCGAGTGTCCCGGGAGTGTTCGGGATTTCCGTTTCTCTTTTTTCGTTCACGGTCGAAACCTCCTTCGAATCGCATTCGATCCGCGCGCATCGTACAATTGGAATCCCCTGACCATCCACATGAACGCGAAACCCCGGACGCCGCCACCGTCACCACCACCTTCCCACAAGTGTTTGGCATGTTAATTTAATGAAGTGAGAAAAAGGTGAACTGCCTTCGCATTTTAGCAAATTTATGTATCTTTACTTGGGTCGCGCGCAGGAAATCTCCCAACGGGGACCACGAGGGACCGGGCTCCCTTTGCTTTATGTTTGCGCTATCGGCGACGCGGTCCCGGCCTGTGTTTCGGTTCTCGGCGCGGGTACGGTGGGGCTTCAGTTCGCTCGGTTACTAATGTCTTTATTTGTGTGCGTTCATAAATTACCTAAGTTACTGTACTCTTTATCATCGTGGGTTGTACGAGATAAAATATCGGACATTTATTTTATAGATTGCTTCTCGAACGGCTCTAGTCGGAACCTTGTGGACAGTTTAGTGTAGGGTTAGTAGGCATAGTGAGGCTCCGTGTGCCGACGTCGTGCTGCTAAATGTGAATTGGTGGTTCGAAAGCTCCTTCTTGAGATCTTCCACGTGAGCCAACCGGAAGCGAAGACCTCATGCCTCAATTACGCACACGTAAGCTGCGTGTTTTATCGTGCAGGATACTTTTGTAGTGAAATGAAAAAGCAAGTTGGAAGCTTTGCTGGTTCGGAAAAACGGTTCGATTCTCCGGAGCCAACCACGTGCCAAGTGCTTATCCGTAGATGTGGGCTTCGAGATTGTGTTTTTCTGATTGCCTTCCGTTGGTTTAGTAACGAACGAAACGGACTAGCATCGTGGTTAGCAACCTCGCTCCCTCCAGACGTACTTCACGGGCCCACGGATTCCAAGCATTTTTTCAAAGAAAACTTGACGGAGGTGGTTTTGCGACAAAAGTTGTGCCATATTCCGCTGCATAATGCATTAGAATAACTGTGAACTGTGGCGAAAACTGACCGAGCGCAGCTCTCGTGCCTTTCAAGAGCCACTTGCCACACACCGTCCAGCATTATTTGCCACACGAAGAAGTGACTTAGAGATGGACTCTTTCCTGGTTTGTCGGTAGTTTTGAAGTTTATTTTGTCACAGTATTTTTTTTATTATTCCCTGTGCATTATTTTAGCAGTTTAGATACCGTACCTACGATTGCCATATCATGAAATGGTGTCTTTTATTGCATTCCATTCAATTAGTTTTATTGCCATTGTAGGCACTTATTGGGTAATATTTTTGCGAACCACACTGTTGATAAGTAAATGGCTGTGATGTTTTTGTCTGTGCTCATACTAAACAATAAATAGTACTCATAAATAATATTATTAAAATTCTAAAGTCTGCGGCGTATTTTAAAGCCAACATGATCAAGAGAGAGTATCACGCTTAAGCTTTTAAAGACTAAACCCAAGCCGTCTCATCGCTTGCTCGAATTATATCTTCAACTCATAGACGAATTCAGATAATTAAATTAAGTAAATTCGGAAGCAGTTGGTGTTTTCAAGCAGCGAGTAGTATGTTAATGTTCGATTATTGTAGACTCCCGGCCACAGTTGATTGATAAACTGTTTGAAACACTTGACGTGTAGTGGCACTGGCGAGCTGGTTTCAGCTTTACACTTTAATTCGGGTTACGTTATCAGCTTCGGGGATATTTGGTACAGTACACAACGTTCCTTGGGGGTCGGCAAGTGCTGCACAAAACCAATACCGAGTATTAGTAATCAACCTTCTTAAATAGATGGCGTTATGCAAACACTAATTGTGTCGATGCCACTATCAAAGCAGCGCCAGAGCCAAAGGTCGAGACACGATCCCGACCCCGCACGATACGACTTTTGGCGTGATCTCTGCAGTGTGCACCACAAGAGCCGGGGACCGTATTAAGGATAGTTCCGAAAATTATCTTTGTGACACTCCAACACCCCACGGTGGGCCATCATCATTAGCGACAGAGCTTATGCTTTCAAACCCGACCGCCATGTTCGAGTGAAGCAACCGCCCGGGTGGGGTATTTTATGGCACAGACCACAGGATGCTCGATCCACCTTCTCCGGAGTAGGTTCGGTTTCGCACGGCTCGTGACGTGTGCCTCTGTGCTTTTGGTCAACCCGTCAGGATATTTACGCGCGTGCCTTTGACATGACGCCCAGCACTGCCGTTTGGGGGTTGGAATCTCGCCCTCTCGGGCAGAAAAATGGCCAATGGATCCTCAGTTCACTCTGGAGCCCTCCGTGTGGTATGTGTGTGTGTGTGTGTGTGTGGAAAAAGAGTATAAATCACGAGGCGCTCCGCGAAAGTTTCCCACCCATGAGTTACAACCTGCGGACGATAAAAATCAACCACGTCCGGCGGCCGGCCGCCGACCGACGTTACACATTTCTCATTAGTTTGAAAGTCACACCTGTTCGGGGCGTTCGGCGGGCCACTCACTGCTCTCGCCGGAGCTTTCGGTGGGCGATGTGTTTCGGTGAACCGGTTCGCCGCGGTTCGCGCCAAGATATATGTGATGGTGGCTGGCGGAGCCGGGAGCCCCGACGGGCACCAACAAAAAACAAAAGCGACATAAAGAAAATAGCTCACCCGGGAAGATATATGTGTTCACCTACTTTCCTTCGCTCACCGGAAACCCGGTACCGGTCCGGTATTGGTTCTCCGACGTTCCGTTTCCGCTCTATTTAAAAGTTACCGCTTTGTTACAGCACACCCGTACAGCAATGCACCGGTCTGCTGACTGTGTGTGTGGGTTTGTGAAGTGGACAACATTTTTCAAACCTCGCATCACGGTCGCCACGTAAGGATCGCAACGTAATTTTTTTATTGCGAAAACCGTTTAATAGTAATATAAATTTAATAAAATACAAAACTCTACTTCAAGGTTCTACAAACGACACTTTATGTTGTATGCTGTTGGTGGGTTAGCAAATAGGATGGCCATTCACGCCGCACGATTTATGTTCGAATTAGTGCGGCACCAGCCACGTTTATCATTTTACCTGCAGGCTAATGTGCCGTTCGCAGCCCACACCTTGATTTTGGCGCAATATTTATTCTCGCCCATTCCGATACGATAGCCTCAAGGCTCTATTTATTCTCATCTCAAGGGCCTCCTCTTTAGAGACCCCTTTGGTACCAGAAATCAGTTACAAAACACCCATTTCGCTGGAAAAAGGGGCCCCATTTGTCGTCGTTTCCCTCGTGCTGTCCCCGTTTCGGTTGCGTTAGAATGTCCGTTTTTCTCGGTTCTGCCGGCAGCCCACAGAACCACTCTCATCACTCTCGGCACACACGCGTCTTAACTGGGTAACAGCCGGGTGATGGCGCACCCGGGGAAGCTAGTGGGTGACAAGTAAATAATAAATTGCGCCGAATTTATGCTACCACTCGCCGCCCCCGGGGGCTACGATTTATCAAAAAGGCGATCACTCGTTTTTGCGGCGCCGACCGTTTGGTTGCGCAACGGCGGGTCCCAGGAATTCGACGCCACCGGGCCAAATAATCCGATCTTCCGCTGTGGCCGCTATTCCCCAACGAACAACCCCGGGCGGCGGCGGTGGCCGGTGGGAAAGGTTCCCGGTGACAAACTTCCGTCTTGGTGGGGTTGTTGGTACTTTATTTCAATATCAACGGCAACGGGGCCCCGACAGGATTCGCCGTCCTGCCCGCCGGCCATTCCGGTGGAAGATCCTCCTCCAGCCCATAATTAAGAGCGGCCAGCGCCAGTTTGCCCTTATCTGTGGAATTTTTCCGGAACAAACGGAAAAATACGCCATTCTGTTGCCTTATCGAGCAGCACCGCCGCAGCTTCCGTCGCTGTTCCCCTTTCGAGAACTTTTCGCACTTTAATAAGACCAGGGCCGAAGGACCAGCCAGTCCAGTTATGGGTCGGCAAAGGACAGCGGCGAATATTTAATATTATAATATAATTCGGTCGTAGCATCACCCGCGTTGGCAAACTTGGAGAAAGGCTTAAAGAACCCCCTGGTGATGATGCGACACGACTTGTAGAATGCCGTTTCTAAGAAGAAGTAGTTTATTTTCCGGTATTTTTATTTAGCAAATGTTTCGTCTCAGAACTGGTAACAGTATCTTGAGCTTTTGGAGTCAATATAAAAGCGTCCTTCATTTTTACTATTTTTGCTGTTTTTGAGGTGGATTAGATAGATTTCAGGTTCTTTGTAGATTGCCTCATACTCATGTTGTTTCTGCTTCATTTATAATTTTGATTTTAATTTATAACTCTACTCTTTTTAATTATATTTTTAAAACTTTCATCAACCCGATCGGTGTTTCGCTGAACAGAACAGAACTTGTGACACATTTTTTAGTCCCTCATCAGAGCTACTATGTATGCATTGGAGAGTATGATATCAGGCTAGCGAAAATGAGTTAGAAAATTCCACAGGCACCTGAAGGTTCTCACCCACGGAGTCGCGGAAAGAAGGTAGCCCCAGGTGCCGATGCAAGGGCGCACCAAGTAACAACGGGCGGCCACCATTCGGAGAAGCATCACTCGGCAAAACAAAAAATGGTGCCGAGCCTCGAAGCATTACTTACTGCTCGCCCATCGCTCTCGGTTTCCCATCGGTTCCAGTGGGCGTGTGTGTGTGTGTGTGGGAAAATTCGCTCTATTACTCCGTTCTGCGCCCCCGGAGCTCTCACGGCACGGGGATCTCTGCGGTCTCTAATTTAAAGTCTCATCCTTTCTGCGAAGGACATTCTCATACAATTCTCATTAATTTCATCACTTAAGGACGGCTTTTTTTCTCGTTGCCCTTTGGGCACCTTTCGCCGACGGTGGGCAATCATCGGGCGGCCGTCCGTGTGCGGCGGTGTTCTGCATAGAAAGGAAGCATGCTAAACGAGAGTTTCTTCGCCATTAACATTAGCGCCCCGGCGTTGGCGGTGACATTCTCGAGGTCCACTAGCGGCCGTTTGGCGCTCCATAATCGTTTTTATGAGATGCTCTTGCTGTGTAAACGAACTGTGCTAATGTTTGGACAAGCATTTTTTTCTCCGCGCCCAACACATTCTCTTATCCCTTTCGGTTTCTCTCCTTTCATTACAGATATGATTACGAGACTTTATTACAAAATTCTACATTCTGTCTTGTGCCGAGAGGACGCCGTCTAGGATCGTTTAGGTAAATATTGGCCCCGAGCAGTAGCGACGCCCCGGTTTTCAATGAACAGCTTAATGAGGACACATCTCGGAGCAACAAGGCACAACGTTGGCTAGTTATTAATGAGAATACATGCTCCTCAAACTTGCGTAACCTTTTCGTTAAACAAAATAAAAGATACTGCCAGCAGCGTGAATTACGTGAAAACAAAACCCACGTGGGTGTGGGTCTGCTCTCAACCTGTTAACCAGTTTTGCTGTGTTTCTTTTTTCAGGTTTCTGGAGGCGTTGCAGGCGGGCTGTATACCGGTGCTGTTATCCAACTCGTGGGTGTTGCCGTTTCAATCGAAAATTGACTGGAAACAGGCGGCAATTTGGGCCGATGAAAGACTGTTGCTGCAGGTAAGCTCTCGCGGGACGCTCTATTTGGAGGCAATTAAGACGTTTAAGAAAACCACCCCGCCTCAAAATGGCTGACGATCGGCGATGTAATTAAGACCAGTTTGCCAGTTTTATCATCGGCGTAAAGCTAGCTGATGATTGGAATGTATTACTATCCCAAACGAGGCGATTCTAATGCTGCCTGCTGCCGTCTGTTGATGATTAAAAATGTGTTCTAATGAAATTTTAGTGCCGATACACGTCACTGCTTCCTGATAAGCCGATTATAAATCAGGCTCACCACGCCTGTCAACCAACATAGCACGTCTGATGCTGATGGTATTGCTAAGCGGGATGATAAAATGATTGCTGATAATGATTGGGCGGCGACGGCGTGAGATGGGATTCGTTTAACCTAATGCGTTGATTGTGGGCCACAATATATAATGGTGCTGATGATGGGTGATGAGTAGACCCCCGACCGAACCGAGGCCGACGAAATAAGGACCCGCTGACACTTGAATCGGGGCGTTGATCGAGTGTTTATTTTCCGGTGTACGGTACGGACTCATCGGTGACATTCACTAGTTTCGGCTGGTGGGTGGATGGATTAGCATGATTCAACGGAAATCGATTCGTCCGGCAGGGTGGGGCGTCTAGTGTCGATTGCGATAAAGTTGACACCGAGTGACTCATTTGCGATGTGATTGACATACGGAGATCAAGATACACGCTGCCACTCGGATTGGCCGATGGGCGGGTGTAGTGTTTGGTTTCGGCATCCACGGCAGCAGCGCTCCAGGTACTGCGCTCTCGAGCTCGGAACGAACTCCGTCCCATCTCAGTCTGTGTTGGTTACAGATAATAATGAATTGCAGTTTTGGTCCTAAGACTCGACGCTACTAATCGATACCATGCCCGCCCTTGTGTGTGTCCTTAAAGGTTCTTTTTGGATCGCGCTGTTAATGTATACTAAGAAATTATTAACAGTTACAAATCCTAGACATCTTTAGGAAATAACAGAAGGTTTAGAAAATATAATTTGTAAAGGCCATTTGTGGTGAACTTAACTTTACTAGACTTCTGACGGTTATCCGCTAAACTTTATCCGTTGACTTTGCTTGTGGGTCGACGAATTGAAAACAATCTGAGTCGAAAAGGGTTTTAGGGACATTCCAGAAACGAACTATTTCGAGAGTTAGAAGAAACGTTGCCAAAGGTTTATTGCATCGGATGCAGCACCTGTAAACTTATTATGAAAGTTTCGATACACACAGTAGTTATAATAACCACGAGACCTTTAATTGACAGCTTGACCTTGATGAAAATGTCACATTTCCAAAAATGCGCTTCCCATTGATGTCACATTGCTTATGATTCGTAGAAAAACATAAAAGCACAAAAACGTTACTAAAAGAAAGCAACTTCTGCTGATTCCAACAGACAGACACCCCACGCGGCGAACCGCATGAGAAGTAACCAAATGAAAGAAACTGGACACCGAGCTCCGACAGAAGAGGTCCAAAAAGGTGACTCACTTTCCGCAAAATGGCTCTTTAGGGACAGCCACTGTCCGGAGCCCCCAAGTATTCTCGGAAGTAATATTCAGTCAAGATCCCAAAACAGCGTAGCGAAAATCAAAATATTTGTTTCACTGTCATGGTCATGGCAGAACATAATTCGACACGCGAACGAAAAACTGTATAAATCACCCAGCGGGGACACCGCGCAGCCCATGATACGGCCTCCCGAAGGGGATGCACCCAGTAAGTCGCTGGGAAGGAATGTGATCCGTGTTTTTTGGGATGCTGAAATTTTCCATTTGCGATCTCGCTCGGAGTGTTCCGATTTCTTCGGAATGTCCAGCCACGCGAACGAACAGGCGGTGGTTCCGAGGTTGGAAGTATTTTTGTTTCGCAAATTCGCAGACAATACTCAGGAGATTTCGTTCGGTACAAGTCGGGTGACCCCCAAGTAAATCTTAAGTCGTTTGAACTACCAGTTCCCGGTTCAGCACGCGAAAATGTTGAAGTATTCTTCTATCTATATTTCCTTTTTTTCGCTTTCTCTCTGCAGGTGCCGGATATCGTGCGTTCTATTTCCGCCAGCCGCATTTTAGCTTTACGTCAACAAACACAAGTGCTTTGGGAGCGATACTTTAGTTCCATCGAGAAGATAGTTTTTACTACGTTTGAGGTAAGGTTTTGTGAGGTTTTGTGTGTGTTTTGTGTGTGTGTGTGAAACAAATAATTGTGTTCCAACAAATACTAATCGCTACTTAGAGATATAAACAGGGTAGATAATGCATCATTTTAAACAAAACATAAACGATGCAGTAAATTTAACACAAAGTAAAACAATATCTGGCTTCACCAACAACGAATGCCAAACGAAACCACCTTTACGTCATCAGCTGCATCACGGCGCGCCAGTGATTCGTTCGCCAAACAAACAATAGCTGGAATGTGCTGGATATACGTTGATCGCCAATTACTACAATGGCACCTTTTCACGTGTTACCATTTTTAGTAGCATCGTCTGTAGCATCCATTAACATCCGCACATCCGTATTTGAACCTTCTTATGTGCATTTCTTGTGCTCACCAAATTGTGGCACTACTTGCGGTTCACAATACAAGCTGCCGGTAATGTCAAGCTACGGTTCCGCACTAACAGCTTCCCACTACGACCGTCGCGCTTAGCTTTGTCGAATTGTTTTGATGTCTTGATGTAGCGTTGTGCTCTGTACTTGGCCGCACACTTTCTCGGGAGTGGGTCCCCCGCCAAACAAAGCCTCTCCGCCGCTGCCTATTGCCTAGGCCGGCTTATTGTTTTGTAAGTACAATGACCGTCCGTGTTCGTTCTTGCATTACATTTTACTTAACGTTCGCTAGCGCGAGCTTAACGGCTTCGCTTTGCACTTCCTTCGGGGGTCTTCTTTGAGTGGAGGCTTCCTTTGTGGTGGCGAAAACAATAGGATTCATCAGCTGGAAAATGCGTCATTTTTGTGGTTGGTTGTTGAGCGAGCGTAAGATTAATGATAACGTGTTCTGTGTTCTTCCTTTCATCGTCCGCGACCTCACTCGGAAATTTTTTGTACTACTTTGCTAAGCGAAAATTGCTAAACACAACACAATTGTTGGCTTTGCGCGTTTTTCGCCCTCAACAGATTATCCGGGAAAGACTGCCAGACTATCCGCATCGGAATGGACTGACCTGGAATACGTCGCCAGGTGCGCTGCTGACAATTCCAACATTCTCCGATACTCCCCGGCGGTTTCCGTTCCTGTTGGACACGCTCGGCTACGCGCCCGGACTGAACTATACCGCCGTTATATTTGTACAGATCGGTACACAGCTTACACCAAATACTGCTTTATACAAGCTAGTCAAAAGTATTACCAAAAGCCAATTTGTAGATAAGGTAAGCGTCACGCGCCGCAGATCCCCCAGGACCATATCGTAGCGTGGAAAAAGGGTGTGCTCGGAATCACTCATTTGGTTTGACGTTTTCAGATTTTGATTCTGTGGGCCAGCGATAGGGCCGTTCCGGCGAGGAAACGTTGGCCATCGACCGGTCACATTCCAATGCACATCATATCGGGCAGCACGACCGAGGACCGACCGAGCATATCCCAAAGATTCTATCCCCACGAGCACATCGAGACTGATGCCGTCCTGTCGCTGGACGAGGACGCGATACTGAACACCGACGAGCTGGACTTTGCCTACGAGGTGTGGCGAGACTTTCCGGACCGCATCGTAGGCTATCCGGCCCGGGCACACTTCTGGGACGATTCCAAGGTACGGCTCTCGCAAACCGCGCTGTTCGCTGTTCGCTGCGCTAACTAACTCCGCCTTTCTCTCGGTTCGCCCGTCGACCGCAGAACGCCTGGGGCTACACCTCCAAGTGGACGAACTACTACTCGATCGTCTTGACGGGGGCCGCGTTCTACCATCGCTACTACAACTATCTCTACACGAACTGGCTGTCGTACCTGCTGCTCAAAACCGTACAGCAGTCGTCGAACTGCGAAGACATTCTGATGAATCTGCTCGTGTCGCACGTAACGCGCAAACCACCAATTAAGGTGACCCAGCGCAAGGGTTACAAGGATCGGGAAGGCGGCAGGTAGGTACCAACCGAACGGTTCTCTAGTTCCCACGTGAGTCCCGGAGGCCGACGAGGTCGATTCGTCGACCACCGCCTGGGGACCACTTCATCTTACTCGCGCGTCACTTTATCGATTGGGTGGCCACACGGTATGGCCCCCTTCCTGGGTATCAGTGAAGTAATTTACAAGTGAATTCCACGTTCGAAAGGTCCACCGCTCACCGAAGGCTGGGTTGCGCGTTAATGCAGGAAATGCCCTGAAATGTGATGATAGTGGCGGCGTGTAGCGCGCCAGCTATGGCCGCTGCTTGCGATACCCAATTTCGATAATGGATGTCACTCAGATCGGTGAACGATTCCCCAATCACAGTTTTGTGGGGCCCGCCTTTTCAGTCGATAGCAGCACTGGTGAGCTGCTAGTAAAGTGCTGCCGCCGGCCGTCTGCTGATGCTTTCAAATTTCCCGGTCTCCACCAACTGCTGACTTATCAGTTCGTAGCTTGGGAGCTAGGGAGCAGAGATCAATAGAACCTGCATCCAGGAGGTGGACATCAGTCAGGCACCTTTTTTGGGCGGGAATTGAAAAAAGGAACTTGCGCTCGCTTGACTTAATTAAAGTGCAAAGGAATGGCATAATCTTTGGAAAATATTTAAAATCAAAGCTTATATTGTGGCCCGCGGAACGGGCCTTTGGAATCAATTATGAGTTACATTTTTATCGGATCACTTTTTAAATTTCACTTTTTTCATGAAGTCGTCGAGAGCATGGGAATGCTCCAAATGAGCATAAAGCGTAATAAGCTATCCGATTGAACGCGAATGATCGATTAATCGGGATTAGTTGGTGAAGCTAACGGAACACATTATAACCGTGCCAAGCATCTACCCGTGTACCCGTGGCCCTTTGGGAGTCATCAGCTGTCGTTGTGGTTGTGCTGCATTATCCGCCATTGTGCGTGGGCCCGCCGCTCGGTTGATAACCCAATTACTAAGAATAATTTTGTTTTCAGATCACCGTGGAACGATCCGGACCACTTCATTCAACGGCAAAGTTGTCTGAATACGTTTGCCGCCGTTTTCGGGTACGTTGCGTACGCGCATGTGTTACGTGTGCCAAAGCCTAAAGAAAGCACCCATCCGGCCATCCGAAACACGGCTTCCCTCGCGGACTTCGGGTGTTCGGATGTAACATTTGTAAATGGCATGGCCGCGGTGGGGTCCACTAATTACATATTTCTCGCCCTTTTTTTGCACTCGACAGCTACATGCCGTTGCTGCGGTCCAACCTGCGTCTGGACCCGGTGCTGTACCGCGATTCGGTGTCCAATTTGCGGAAAAAGTATCGCCAGATCGAACTGGTCGGTAGCTAGCGGTTTCTGTACGTGTACTAAATCGGCTCACGGCTTTCCGCTGCACCGCCTCCTCCACGCTGCACTCTAGCTGCAAACGCGCAGCCTAGGAACGGATCACAGGGACGTGCAAAACACATATCGCCGCTACACCGCTGCTCTACAACACTTCGGATTAGTAATTTATAATGCAGAGGAATCGGCTGAACCCGACTGAACGTGAGCGTGCTTGGTCGATTGGTTGGGTATGTAGCGAGGCACCATCACTTCCTTTCTGTCGGCGTCGCTAGCGTGTTTTGGATAATTGTAGTCATCCAACACCGCGAGACCACCACCCACCCCCAGTGGCCAGCGGCGGGAAGTTAGTTAGTGTAGGAAAACCCAGGCACAGAAACGGGCCAACAATCAGAGTCAAATCAATCAAACAAACCTAAGGAGAAAATTGGAACTCATTTTTAATTTCGCTACTCGGTTGAGAGGCACGCAGTAAGCAAGCATGTTGTAAATGTTTTCCTTTTGTTGGTTGTTAACCAATCACGGACGATAATGTTGCAAACATTGCGTGAAGTTTTAAGTTTTTATGGCGTAGCTAATCGAACGGTGAACCAAAAGTGTTTAATGTGTGACGTAATCAACAAACCGTGTAACAAAACCAGTACGTAAATTGTAGGAAGAAAACGCCTTTCGTGAACGACCGCGGATCGGATCGGTATCGGGCGGTCATCCCGAGTCCAGCTGAAACCAGAGTCCAGATGTAACAGCCGCCGGCAGAGTTATAGGTATCAAAGAGCGCGCCACTAGGCAGTGTGTCGGGCCTGGCGGGGACGGCCCAACACGCGGCTACAACGTTTTAGCACTTTAGTGGTTAAGTAGGAAAATTATAACGCAATTTGTTACGCTCTGTTAAATCTTGAAACAGAACTAGTGTTACGGTATTAAGGCAGTTAATCAAGGTTTTTGGTACTATTTGCGCATATGCAGTCTATATGTGTGTGTGTGTGTATCTGGGCAGCTGGTCGGAAACCCGGAAACCAAACGAAGCAGGAGAAACCGTAAACCATGTTTGCGAACTCAACCCTGCGCCCAGCCCGGGGCCGGACGGTGGTCGACTGATTTCGATACATAATGATAATAGTAAAAGCTACGCGCTATATTGGCCATCAAACGATGTCGCGCTCAGCCAGCATACGGATGCCATTTCGAACACGTTGAACTTTGCAGCCTAGCTGAACGCAGTAACGCACGCCGTGTCCCAAACCTTGCGGAAGGAGCCCGCGATTAGAGATTATCGTGTTTTAATTCGCGAGTTCGCGCGAGTATTTAATCATTTTATTCGTTCCGTTGGCGATCGGCGATCAAAAGCACGTTTGTACGTACATACGCAAAATAATGATGGTGGCCATATGTTAAGTTTTAATGCAACGTTAGATAATTAAAAGTAACGGTAGTGACACGCGGAAAGCGATCTAGATAAAAGCGGCCGGGCATAGAGAGGAACCGAAACGAATAGAACGTGTTGCTGTTTTTGTGGCTCCACGGTGGTTCCGCGGGGCTCACCGACACGCGCACACGCGTAATTAGGATAATTTTCACAATAAAAAGCGACTATATAATAACACTGGTGCCGTTTGATACAGTTGATAAGTGTACTTTTTTGTGTTTGCCAGTAAGAATCGTAGTAAAACGCGACGAAAATTGCTAGTTTAAGAGGGATCACTAAGATGTGTGACGTTTGACGATAAGATGGTAGGCGATGCGGCTTAAAGAAAGGCTAACCTGCGGGACCTGC
Organism: Anopheles cruzii; assembly: GCF_943734635.1. Classification (NCBI taxonomy): domain Eukaryota; kingdom Metazoa; phylum Arthropoda; class Insecta; order Diptera; family Culicidae; genus Anopheles; species Anopheles cruzii. The sequence continues at coordinate 21,432,748 of NC_069144.1, forward strand.
GTTACGAAACAACACACGAGAGCCGTAATTTACACCCGGTCACTAGCAACATATGTAGACCGTGACCGTGTCATGTGCAACTAGCACTATCGTGCATGGCGTTATAATCAAACGAGGGATTGCCAGATTAGGGATCGTGTATCTGATCAATGGTAGTTCATTTGCACGAACTTCGCAACCAGGACGACAGAGTGAAAACTAAAACGAAAATGCCGGCAAATGGGACGTCTTCCACAGCGGGCTATAGTCGGTGAAAAGTGTAAATTGGACAACAAGCTACGAACGAGCTGTCGAAATCTGGAAATAAGAAAAACGAAACCCAAATCAGCAAACGGGAAACCATAGCGCAATCAGAGTTATACACGGTGCCCTACCCCAAAAAACCTGCTGAAAATCGAAACCATATCTTGAAACACCTTTTCCGCGTAGGACGTCGAAAAAGGGGCAATATGTACTCGTAGTTCATAAGCAAAACGTGTCCCAGGGCTCTAAAGGGCACGAGACATAAGGAAAAGAACCAAAACCCCAAACTCACATCAATTATACACCTATCATTATCCGCGTGCTGCTCGCTGCTATGTGGTGGAAAACAAAAACTGAGAGATCTACGTTGTTTACGCTCCGTTTTGTGAGCGAAGCTTAGCGCGCTATTCCCACGAATGTATAGTCCATCAAAATAAACTGTGTAAACATTTAACAGCAGAACGAAAAGCTTTTGCACGAACCGTGTGCAATTTTCTGCCATCTAGAACAATGTGTCTTTAAAACTCTTGCCAATTTTTTTGCCGTTCGTAGTATTCAAATGTATTTTGTGAACGTCTTTCGTCTACGTTCAGAACTGTTCATCTTGTTTTTAAATCTCCACAAAAATCCGTCTTCAGAATGTTTCTGCTTCAGTTAAAAACCTACACATAAAGTGAAAGTTACACTTTTATGTTCAATGAAAATCTATAAATCCCCATTTTCTGGCCTCAAACTTTAACGCTGTGGTTCTAAAGGAGAATTATCCCACTATCACGCTTTGTTAGGACGAGATGTTGAAAAGGTTGCCGGCCCAGCGTTTTGTACTTACTTTTGTGTTTCTCGAATGGAGCCTTTCTTTGTGGGTACAACTGTCCAAATTCTATTCCTTCGCATACTTGAAAGGGCAATGCAATCGACATTAAAGCATTTCAAAGTAATGAGAGAGCACCACCATCTTCAACACGTGTTAGGTTCGGAATTGCGACCTGGAACTGTTCGCTGTTGTCAACTCTCAACAGGTCGGTTGTCAACCGCTTCAAGATTGTGTCATCGACAAGTTTGTAATGTCGACCACATGGCCAGTCTTAGCAGGACCGGTAGCCGCGAGCAGCTCTCCTTATCGCAGCAGAATATTATTTTTAGAACCCAAAAAAACCATTGGAATGCGAAGCGAAAAATTTTCTAATCATTTCACACAAGGAAGGCTCAACCTTATGATCGGTGCGCGATCGAGGGCCACAAGAACGAGCGCAATAGACAAACGTGGAATATAAAGCCAGGCATTCCCCAACATACTCAAAAACGGTCGCGAAACGAGCAGCAGGCCGGAAGGAACATGAAATAACCAACCCAGTAGTAGGCAAATAGTGGCCAGGAAGGTGTGAGGAAGCAACACGAAATAACCCACAAAACATCGTACGTTTGCATTTGCGCTCTATGAAACGAGTGCGCGCAATTAGTGATAAGATGAACGACAGGAAACCTGGCGGGTGTTCGGAAACGTGTGTGCGAAAGAGTGTTTGGACGATAGCTAAATTCGCGTCTATTTGTACATTGTTGACGGAGACGGACAGAGCGCGGTTGAGGAACGGGAGAAATAAATTATTATTGATTAATTTTTAAATCGTGTTTCAATGCTTGGTTCACTTTCCCGAACTGGTTTGAAATCACTTTTTGAATGTCTGCACATCCGAAAGTTTGCCGGCATTGTTTTAAAGGACAGACTGACGGCATCACCACCGACGGCAAAGATGTTCGGCATCTTTAGCTTGAAAGGGGATCATTTCCGAAAAGGAAAATCTACCACTGATCAGATCTTCACCATGCGGCAGATCCTTCGAAAGGGGATTGAGTTTCGTAAGAGCAATCAATAACCAAACCATGGTCTCGTTTTGCAATTCACTTTAAAAATGAAGACTACACAAAAATGTTCGATTTCTAGAGCCTCACGCTAACCACAAAGGCTAATAATGCTCAAAACATAAGGGGCAAATTTGGCTGCAAATTTTGATCGAAATTGAAAGTGATGTCTGATGAATTATTATCAAAGTATGGAAAACACTTAAATAAGGCCTAGTGTGAAAAGTAAGCTTTTGGATAACAAAAGCTCACAGAAGGTCTTACTTAAAGTACGTTTCTCCTTTAGCCTAGATGTGTAGCCGATTTTGGATGCTGGAGCTAAGTTCACTCTAAGGGTTCTTGTATGCCTTTGAAAACCAAGAAAACTGACTGCCCAATTATTGATCCAATCATCATAACGATCGTTTTCTTACCTTTTCTGCTCTGTAGGGCAACATAAGCATGAGCTCACAGCATCAGTGTTGTGCAAACATTTCGCACCTTCGCACGCTGACATAAGGAATGGGGGGAGGGACAAAAACTGCACCATAAACTGGAAAGCGTTGGCGGGCGCGTGCGGCGCTCATGCTCGAGCTGGCTGCGTGCGACCACCCGAACGAGTGATTGGTCAATCCGCGCGCAAGCCGCCGGTGCGTGAAATGTAATGAAACCGAATCAACCACCAAAATACGGAAAAAGCCAGGTGTCTGCGCTAATAGATTGGTCGCCGTGCGGTGGCCTGGCCAAAGAGTGACAACAATGTGCGTATGCTCGTGTGCAACGGCGTTTTTTCCGATGGCGAGATTGCGAAAGAAAGGTGTGTAAAGTGGAACCGAAGGCGCGCGCGTTGATAATTGTAGCGAGCAGAAAGTGGACACAAGAGCGAGAAGGTAAAAAAAACATCTCGGTCCGAATCTTCGATGCACTCCAAGTAGAAGTTGGTGGCTCAATCTGTCCAGCAAGAACAAACTTTGGCTCCTTGCATCACACCGACGGAACAGGATGTTTGATCGGCCGGAACTCAGTCCGTTTCAGCACCCACTTACTGTAGGAAGCCCACAAGCACTGGTGGCTGTCCAGCAGTTTGTAGTGGGTAAATCCTAGCTGATCCCACCGTATGCATCACATCACGAAAAGAAGCGCGAAAATACCACCAGAAACGCAAGGTGTTGTGATGCACAGATTCACTTCGCAACAATAAATAAATATTAAACCTCACAAATAACCTTATGGCAAAGGCAAAGGCAAAACTTAAGCGTAGTGTTCATGTTAAATACACAATCAATTTATCAATCAATCAATCACAACCATTTTATTACAAAGAGAAACCAGGCTTTATTAAATTGAAGTAAAAAAATGATTAAAATGGAGTTTTTAAGTCAACTGAAACATTCTTAGTTTGTACGCTGTTTCGGCGAAACTGCAGTAAATGAGAAAAGCCTTTACCTTTGCCAGCACGAGTTGGTTAGAGGCCCCGATCGATAGCTGGCCCGCACCAACGGACGCATCTCTTTTTCGCCGCGGTGTTCATCTGGCCAGACGAATGATAGGCGAGTCTGGGGTCCCAGACTGGCACGACAAATCGATCGTACGCCAAGCTGTCCCTGTCGCACTGGCTCCGTAACGAGTCCGAGTGTGCAATGCGTGAACCAACTGTTGCTGGAACCAATTGACCGAAAGCACAACATAAAAACGGCCCAAGTCACCAACTGGCCAATTGTCAGCTCTCGGCTCAGCTGCATTTGCATTGGACGGTAGAGAAGGAGTGAACGGAACGGTTCAGTAGCTCCCCGGTATCGATATAAATACGTGGTGGCAGGTGCACGACAGTCAGTCGCAACAGCTCGCCTAACCTACCTGCCGGGCACTAGGGGATTGTCCTGGATCGAAACAAAACGGATTTGTGTGTGCCCGTGATTCTTCCTCGTGTAGTGTTCTGTCTGGAATCGGACTCCGGGTGCGGTGCTTGGTAACAGGACATTAAGCAACGAGAACAGAATGAGAAAAGTGTGGATCCTGGCGCTGCTGGCGCTGGCGCTGCTGGTGACGCTGGCTAGCGGCCACGAGAAGAAAAAAGAGAGTGGCTTCGAAGAGAGCGGTGGCAGCGAACATGGCGGCGATCATCACTCGAAAAAAGGCGACAAGGGCGACAAGGGGTACGAGAAAAAGCACGGCCTGGAGAAGTCGGAAAAGGGCAGCAAGGGCAAGGAGGAGCACGAGTCACACTATGGCGAGGAGGGCGGCCACAAGAAGGAAAGCCATGACGAGGGCGGCCACTTCAAGAAACACCACGAGGAGAAAAAGGGCTCGAAGCACGGTAAGAAAGGCCACAAGAAGGGCCACAAGAAGGGCTCGAAGACGACCGGGTACCACCACAAGTCGCACAAGGACGACTACCACAAGGAGCACAAGTTCTACGACGATCACCATAAGGAGGGCCACCACAAGAAGTTTGGTGACTTCAACGAGTTCCACAAGAAGGCCGGTGGCGATCACAAGAAGGGCGGCCACCACGAGTCCGCGCACAAGGAAGACAAGTACGCGAAAAAGGGCCACTCGGACAAGGGTCACTTCGATGACGAACACAAGGGCTGGAAGCACAAGCACGGCCACGAGTCGCACTTCTCGCACAAGGACAAGTTTGGCAAAAAGGGCGGCAAATCGGGCGGCAGCGAACACGGCTACAAAAAGGGTGATGGTAAACATTAAGGAGAAAGTGCGAGAGAGAGAGAGAGAGAGAGAGAGAGAGAGAGAGAGAGAGAGAGAGCATGGGCGAACACTGAACCGTGCGGTCACTGCCACGTACTAACCTCTTGCGGCCCTCTGTTAGAATCATTTCTAATCAAGTAGATCCTTTTAAATAAATCATGTTTTTATTCAACTTATTAAAAAGTCGTTGCTTCGCGTCGTGGGACCTAATAGGAATCAACCTAGGGGGGAGGTTATGGTCCTCGATACCGCTCCTGTCGGACTTCGATCCTCGGCCCGATCGAGTCGAACCTCTCATTGATTTTCCAGTACGGGTTTTTCGACTTCATCCTACCACAGCCTCTCTTCCTGCATCGCTAGAGCACGCTAGCATCGGCCCTGACCCGTATTGAAATCGTGCCTTTACCCGCTAGTTCCGATCAGATCACTTGCACCGGATTAATGCGCATTACCGGGGCCTCCGGAAAACCTCGTGATATCTTCCCAAAAATAGCAAAATAACATCAGACGAATGCCAAAACAAGCGATAAACAACCCGTCACCCGTTATCCGCCGTTTTCAGCTAGCAATAAAAGCCAAAATCTTGCTATCACGCCACATCTGCATCTGCTATCTGCGTTTTAGCACCCCGCAGCGCATCCCAAACATAAATATGACGGCAAAAGATCATTTATGGCACCTGGTTTAATATAATTTATGATACCAGGGAGGGACCGTGACGGTGTATTCTAAACGAAAGTCTTTCCAAGTCTTGCGTCCAGTAATTCAGTGTCTTAACTGGAGGTAAGTAGTAGCCGCCAAGGCGTTCGCGGATCGCTAACCACGGTTCAGCAACAAGGGCGAGTGTTTTAGGCGAGAGAAAGAATCCCACGATCGATTTATCGCAATTCAAAGTGCCAATCAGTACCAAGCTATCATTTAGATTTTAAGGCATTTAGATAAACCATTCAAATAAACATCGACACCGATAGTCGACGTCGCAAGTCGCAGTTAACACTCCAGAACAGGCTATTTAGCTCTTAGACGGAACAATCCCTGTGCAAAATGTCTTAGAAAAACAAAAACCGGTCCCAAGGGAATCCCTCGATCCTTCAGCATCAGCACCTAAGGTCGGTGTCAGCACGGTGCATCAATAGGGTGCACTGTCAGACTGATAGTGAATTAGCCCCCCGCACGATGCCGGCTAATCAGCCGATGATGATTACCGTTGATCGGTGCAGTCAAGGAAAATGCATCGATAAAGCCGATAGACGATGTACTAAAGGGCCTGTTGTAGCAAGGTGTTCGCTGCAGATCCATAGACGAACGGGCCGTCGATGGAACCGGTTGCCCCTCAAGCATCGCCCAAGCTACAACGGTTCCCGGTGTGAATTGCATAGTTGTCAGTAACTTTCCGAATGTCCGGTGATTGTAAGTGTTTATCGTTAATTTGGAACAAACATCTAAGCTTGTCACAGTGCACTAATTTCGCCGACCCCGCGATGCGCCGTAATTCCTCGAAACGTTGTGCGTGAATCCGTTTGGCTTTCACATGTTGGAAGTCTGTCATCATAATGCAAAAAAGTTGCCTAAGGCTTTTTTCTGTAGATATTTTCTGAAAACTACTCAAACTGCAACTCCCAGTGATAAACGTTGATGGTTCCACTTCATGCCACGAGCTCCCCGCTGCAAGTACAATAAAACACTCACTTCTTGTTTCTCGAAAAGCATTATAAAACCTAACTATTGGGCCCATAAAGAGCTTCGTTGCAGGTTGGTGGCAAAAGTCCCGTGTGGTGTTCCCAGAAAGTGAAGCTATATGAGTGGGTTGACAATCGTTAAACTGTACGACTTACAGAAAAGAGGCTGCCCTAATACGCGACAAAAAGTCTGCCTAATGCACAGATAATAGTGAGCCACTACCTCTCCTCTACACAGACGCAACAGTAGGCCGGGTCTTTTATTATCTCGCCACCGGACGATCCTCTCGCGTTCCGATTCGGCACGAAAGGGGACAGTAATGTGACAAAAAACGAGGAATTAGGTTTCTAATCAGCTCAACGAGCAACCCGCTTCGGATCACCGATCATTTGGCTTTGATACGTCGCCAGGTTCGGTGTGCGCAGTGTGTGTGGTGTTAAATGTGTTAGAAACTCTTCCCTCTTTCGGCGAACACGATTTCGATCGACCACCATCTCTAGAATCAGGTGATTTTAGTTACCGGACGCACTTTAAGTAAAACCGGGATATTATTATTTGAATGTTTGTGTGTTCATAAGCTTCATCAAATATTGGCCTTTAAGCGTTTAGAATATACGCAACGCGTGGACATAGAAAAAAAAAAACAAGAAAAAAAGAGTAGGAAACAAGAGATTTGCTGAGCTAAACTCTGTGACTTCCAGGGCTTACGGGTAGCAAAAACAATGTTTGTGTTTAGATTATTCACCACCTCGAGGGTAATTTCTAAGCCAAACACGGCAAGAAGCGTAAATAGACTCAAGTGGCCCCCAAGAAAGCTGAAGTACGTCCGGTAAGTGGCTGCGACACTTTGGCATGTCTCAGTTTAGTGGTAAATTCCACACAGTTTTTTCACCAGCAGCCTCTGCGTGCTGCACCAGTCATTTCGAATTCAACCCTCAGGACGAACGGAACCCGTTTTTGGCCTACCTGGCCTGTTCCTTCGGTCCTTTGTTTGATGACGAACAAACCCTTTAGCAAACGTATCGGACCGCTCGTTGCTGCTGGTCCAATTTGTCCCGGACGATCCGCTTATCACCCAGCGCCCTTGATCAGGCGGCATAATAATTGGTCAAATGTTAGTTTCTGGTCGTTCAATGTTGATACGAAGTTTACCACCAAAAACTAGCTGTAATTAGGATCGACGCAGTTGTCGCACTATTTGCGTCGCGGAACCAACTGGGCCGGAAGTCGCCAGTTGGGTCATAATTAACGTAACGACAATTTTTTTGTTATTGCCAAAAAAGCGCTTTGCGATTACGCAGCTCTAACGCCTATCGCTCGGTTTACAGCAGAAGCAATGAAGTTCACGCCACCACCCGCGTCACTCAGCACCGCGCTGTGCATCCCGGAGAAGATTATGATGGGGCCGGGCCCATCGAACTGCTCGAAGCGCGTGCTTACCGCCATGTCCAACACGGTGCTGAGCAACTTCCACGCGGAACTCTTCCGCACGATGGACGACGTGAAGGACGGGCTGCGGTACATCTTCCAGACCGAAAGCCGTACCACCATGTGCGTCAGTGGATCGGCCCACGCCGGCATGGAGGCCATGCTGTGCAATCTGCTCGAGGACGGCGACCGGGTGCTGATCGCCGTCAATGGTATCTGGGCTGAGCGGGCCGTCGAGATGGCGACCCGGTACGGTGCGGACGTGCGCACGATCGAGGGCCCTCCGGATCGACCGTTCAGCCTCGAGACGCTCACCAGAGCCATTACCGAGCACAAACCCAAGTGCCTGTTTCTCACGCACGGCGACTCATCGTCCGGTCTGCTGCAACCGCTGGAAGGTGTTGGCCAGCTCTGTCACCGCCACAACTGCCTGGTGGTAGTGGACGCCGTCGCATCCCTTTGCGGTGTTCCGTTCTACATGGATAAATGGGAAATCGACGGCGTGTACACCGGCGCCCAGAAGGTACTCGGTGCGCCACCCGGCATTACTCCGATTTCCATCAGCCCCCGAGCACTGTAGGTACAGGGGTTCAACGAGGCACAAACCCCTGCTTACGACAACTTTCCGTTTGTTCTTCCAGTGAGGTGATCCGTAACCGGCGCACGAAACCGAAAGTATTTTACTGGGATCTGCTTCTGCTGGGCAACTTCTGGGGCTGTTATGACGAGCCCAAACGGTAAGGTTCTAACGGCCTGTGGCGGTGCGGCAACTAATCGACTTTCCCTGGCCAGCTACCATCACACCGTGGCATCGAATCTGATTTTCGCGCTGCGTGAAGCGCTGGCGCAGATCGCGGAAGAGGGCCTAGAGTCGCAAATCAAGCGCCGAATGGAATGTGCCCAGGTCCTGTACGAGGGCCTCGGGAAGATGGGGCTTGACATATTCGTGAAGGATCCCCGCCACCGTCTGCCCACCGTAACCGGTATTATGATCCCGAATGGGGTCGATTGGTGGAAGGTGACCCAGTACGCAATGGACAAGTGAGTAAGCGAGCCCTTCGGTGAACAACGCGGGGACGTGGTGGCAAGTCTTACGTATTTCATTTGTGTTGCAGTTTCTCACTGGAAGTGCAGGGAGGTCTAGGGCCCACGTTTGGCAAAGCGTGGCGCGTTGGCATCATGGGGGAGAGCTCGACGATACAAAAAGTAAACTTCTACCTCTACGCATTCAAGGAATCCCTTAAGGCAACGCACCCCAACTACATTTTTGACGACAGCAACGGTTATCACTAGGATGCGATGGCGCTTGCGGGTGTAGACCACCTTGCTGCTGTCTCGGGCAATTCATACGCGTGCATGATCGTGTATGGGGCACCGGAGATGCAGATGAAACAAATATCTGATGGAATGGTAAACCATTTTCTGTTATTACGAGTATTGCAGTAATCATTATTCAAAGTCCTTGGTATGCGCAATTATAAATTAAAATTCAGAACTATGGTTGTGGGACGTTACTTCTACGTAGGTGTTATCACTTCTCTAGAATATATTGATACACATTTCCAGCATGAAATTTAATGTGGGATTGGAAACTGTTATCAAATACTGCAGAAAATATACATAGAACGAGCTATTTTTTCAATGCGAAATATATTCAATGAATAAAATTCAACATAAAAACAAAATTCCAAATTAATTTATGGATAAAAGCCCTTAATTTTCATATAAATTGCTAAAAGTGCCAAGAGCCGAGAGCCGTTTGAATCAAATTTAGGTTTGAGTTTCGCTCTTGGAAAAGACTTTATGTTATCGAAATAAAACGCCTGAAAGTAGGCAATGTAACTAAGCACCAAAAACATCTTATATTTGGCACGATATTTTCCGTTATTTTCTAAACGTTTCCTTTGCTTCAAAAGTAGTAAGAAGTGATAGTTCAGGTTTAGAAGTGCTGAACTATCTTTTCTTATTAAAAAACCGACAAAATTGTTAAAATTGGGTGGCGAAGGCAAATGTCATCCGATGTGCGTTACTCAAATTGACAGTTCGCTCGGTTGTAACGCGTGTAACACACGCGCCCTTGCCCGACCATTTCTCTCGTTTGCGGCCGCAAGAGAAACTTCAACGTGGAATAAATTCACTGACAGCTACTCATCCACGTAGGAGAATTGTTGTTGATAGGTCATTTCGCTCGCACCAACTGCAGCCACTGTCCTGTCTCTTTCCTCCGCGAGGCATTCTGCTGCGCTAGCAATTCTTTACCGAACGGAACACGTACGGGAACGTCGGCTCCGGGCATAACAACACACAAATCTGGAACTTTGCTGCACAAGTACTCCTTTTGGTTCGAGCCGGGTTATCGCACAAATTCCGAACGAAAACCCACTTCCAGTGCAACCGGTGACGCTTAGTATTGGAGTTGTGCAAACTTCCACAACCGCGTACTGGGCGATCCTTCGAAATCGCCGGATTGTCTTTCCATCCCAGTGAGTGTGTGTCGGCGCGCGACCGCCTAGTGATAGAGAAAGGAGCAGCCGCGGTGCAGAATCTGGATACGAATTTATCACACAATGGCCATCAAGCCCGGCATGGGAGGAAGGAAGGCTTCCAGCAAAAACCCCCCCTTCTTCAGCCACGAGTTTGTAATACAAAACCATGCGGACATCGTGTCATGCTTCGCGATGATCTTCGTCGTGGGAATTATGCTCCAGGTAAGCAAGCGGGATTACACCGCTACTTGGCTTCGTCTGATCAACAGGGCAAACTCTCCAAATGGTCCAACGATGTTTGCACCTAACCACGACATGGCCAGGAACAGCACACCTTAGCACGCTTGCCATCGGCATAACAACAAAAGTGCCACGTAGTGACATACTTTAGGCACTTCAACCGTGACGCAGAGCGAGTTTGAAGATTTTAACGACCTGAACGGTCTGGTTTTTCTGTTTTCAGCCGACCCAATCCGTAGCTAGTACCTTCATTGCCTTACGCCACAATGTATCGGGGGCCGATCCAACGCAAGAGAATCCGATGGGGGTCCAATACCTGTATACGTCCGGCTGGAAGGACGCCTGTGCCGTGTTCTTCTACACCCTCATCTGCATCATCATGCACGCGATCCTGCAAGAGTACGTGCTGGATGTGAGTATTTGGCAACAGTGACCACTTGCCATTGTTTTCAATGCTCAACTTCGACGCGCTTTTTATTTCAGAAAATTTCCAAAAAACTGCATCTGTCAAAGTTCAAACTGTCGCGCTTCAACGAGTCCGGCCAGTTGGTGGTGTTCTATGCGATGTCCTTCCTTTGGGGGCTGGAATTGATCATTCGCGAGCAGTACGTTGGCAATCTGCAGCGGCTCTGGGAAGGATACCCGGAGCATCCGATGATTTTTCTGCACAAGCTGTTCTTCATCATTCAGCTTGCCTACTACGCTCATATGCTGCCGGAGCTTTACTTCCAGAAGGTGAAACGAGACGAACAGAAACCCAAAATCCAGCACGCGCTCGGAGGACTCTTCGTCATCGGCACGGCCTACTTCCTTGGGTAAGACGGTTGTTCCGGGAGAGAAGCGGAAGCAGCGTCGCATGGCCCTATCTACCATGGTTTACTCCGCAGATTCCAACGCATCGCCCTGGTGCTTCTGACCCTGCACTACTTCTGCGAGTTCATTTCGCACTCGTTCCAGTTGATCGACATTTTCGACAAGGAGGAAAAGTTCACGAAATGTAAGT